>NC_088398.1:67575719-67583219 GCF_034236695.1 Oncorhynchus nerka | reverse complement strand
ACTAGAGGGCAGAGTCATCTTCCTGTTGTCCGGACCTCCACATCCTGTGTCAATAATCATACTACTTTCCCTTTCTGTAGCGCCACTCTCACTCTCTGTGGGCCAGAGAAGTCGGAAAGCAATTCTTTACATCCCACATCCTATTTTGGTCTCTCTCCATCCCTCATTCTCTCTTTTTATCTCTATCTATTCCCACTCTCCCTCCCTCTTCCTCCCTCTCTCCCCCATTCCCCTCCATCCCTCTTCCTCCCTCTCTCCCCCATTCCCCTCCCTCCCTCTTCCTCCCTCTCTCCCCCATTCCCCCTCCCTCCCAGCCCAGTGGAGCGGCAGGATACTGAAAGCTTCCGATTGGCCAATCCATAGTGTTGATAATCTCTTCCTGTATTCCTTTCCCGTCCCTCCTCCCCTCCTCTGTGCCTGTCTGTCCCCATCCCTCCTCTGTGCCTCTCTGTTCCCCTCTCTCCTCTGTGCCTCTCTGTCCCCCTCCCTCCTCTGTGCCTCTCTGTCCCCCTCCCTCCTCCCCTCCTCTGTGCCTCTCTGTCTCCCTCCCTCCTCCCCTCCTCTGAGCCTCTCTATCCCCCTCCCTCCTCCCCCTCCTCTGTGCCTCTCTGTTTCCCTCCCACTCCCCCTCCTCTGTGCCTCTCTGTCTCCCTCCCTCCTCCCCCTCCTCTGGTCCTCTCTGTTCCTCAGGGTACTAATCATCAGCTTCCTCTGTTTGACACAGGACACACTGGCCAGCTGAATGTTTCTGGGAGCGTGTGTTTGTGTGTGTTTGTGTGTGTGTGTGTGTATGTGTGTGTGTGTGTGTATGTGTGTGTGTGTGGCATGACTGTTGAGCTAAAACGGAACTCAAAGATTTCCTCTGATCACTATCAGTAGAAATGGGGGGAGAGAGCGGAGACATAACCACGGACCACACACACACACACACACACACACACACACACACACACACACACACACACACACACACACACACACACACACACACACACACACACACACACACACACACACACACACACACACACACACACGCTGGATCGATGCCCAAATGGCACTCCAACGTCACTGGGACACTGCTCACTGTGACACTGTTCACTGGGACACTGTTCACTGGGACACTGCTCACTGGGACACTGTTCACTGGGACACTGCTCACTGGGACACTGCTCACTGGGACACTGCTCACTGGGACACTGCTCACTGGGACACTGCTCACTGGGACACTGTTCACTGTGACACTGTTCACTGGGACACTGCTCACTGGGACACTGTTCACTGGGACACTGCTCACTGGGACACTGTTCACTGGGACACTGTTCACTGGGACACTGTTCACTGGGACACTGCTCACTGGGACACTGTTCACTGGGACACTGTTCACTGGGACACTGCTCACTGGGACACTGTTCACTGGGACACTGTTCACTGGGACACTGCTCACTGGGACACTGATATAATGCTCACCTGTCAATCAACTGCAGAAAGAGTGCTCAAGTAACTCTGGAGTAATATGCAAATGTGGCAGTTGTGTACTCACATGTTGAAAATGCTTTTTTTCTCTCAAAGCAAATACAATACTTTTCACTGGCCAAATCCTTTCTCACACACGCACATGCAATCCTGAATAAACACGTGCATACAGTCATAAAGTACTCAAGCTCGGACACTCTGTTCTGAACCCGTCTGTCCCACAGTTCACAAACAAGTCAGAGTTTGTGAAATATACAAATGTAGTTCATGAAGTACTACCATATTGGGTATACTCTACAGAGGTTACATAGCACTGGAAGAACTGTCCCCAAAATAACTTATTATTCCATGATAATTTGAACATCGAGCTATAGCTACTCAATTTCCACTTTTGTCTCCCATTCTATTGTGGCTGGAATGTACTATAAACTATACAACTAGCTATCACAGTCTCATGTCAGAATTAGATGTTCATATACGTTTCTCAAATGTCAAATGTCGAAGCTGTTGCAAACGTCAACTATCAAAGTTTAAGGTTAAGTTGAGACATGAATTCCACATTTTTAAGGTTAGAATTAACTTCAGACATTAAATCAAATGTAATCAGATTGTATTTGTTACATGCGCCAAATACAGGTGTAGACCTTACTTACTTACAAGCCCTTAAAACCTTTTAAGGATCCACCCCTTTTCCCCCCAATTTTTGCCTAAAATGACATACCCAAATCTAACTGCCTGTATCTCATGCCCTGAAGCAAGGATATGCATATTCTTGGTACCATTTAAAAGGAAACAATTTGAAGTTTGTGGAAATGTGAAAGGAATGTAGGAGAATATAACACAATAGATCTGGTTAAAGAAAATACAAAGAAAAAACAACCGTTCTTTTGTATTTTTTTGTACCATCATCTTTGAAATGCAAGAGAAAAGCCATAATGTATTATTCCAGGCCAGGTGCAATTTAGATTTTGGTCACTAGATGGCAGCAGTGTATGTGCAAAGTTTCAGACTGATCCAATGTACCATTGTATTTCTGTTCAAAGTCTTGTATCAAGACTGCCCACAATTTACCTAATTTGTTAATTAATAACTTTTCATGTTCAAAATTGTGCACTCTCCTGAAACAATATTATGGTATTATTTCACTGTAATAGCTACTGTAAACTGAACAGTGCAGATTTACAAGAATTTAAGCTTTCTGCCAATATCAGATATATCTATGTCCTTGGAAATGTTCTTGTTACTTACAACCTCATGCAAATAGTCTGGGCAGCCATTTGATTAGCTGTTCAGGAGTCTTATGACTTGGGGCTGGAAGCTATTCAGGAGCCTCTTGGACCTAGACTTCGCGCCCCGGTACCGCTTGCAGTGCGGTAGCAGAGAGAATAGTATATGATTAGGGTGGCTGGAATCTTTGACAATTTTTAGGGCCTACCTCTGACCGCCTGGTATAGAGGTCTTGGATGGCCAGAAGCTTGGCCTGGGTGATGTACTGGGCTGTAGGCACTACCCTCTGTAGTGCCTTGCGTTCGGAGGGCCGAGCAGTTGCCATACCAGGCAGTCATGCAACCTGTCAGGATGCTCTCGATAGTGCATCTGTAAAACATTTTGAGAATATGAGGACCCATGCCAAATCTTTTCAGTCTCCAGAGGGGAATAGGTTTTGTCGTGCCCTCTTCACGGCTGTCTTGGTGTGCTTGGACCATGTTCATTTGTTGGTGATGTGGACGCCAAGGAACTTGAAGCTCTCAACCTGATTCACTACAGCCACATCGATGAGAATGAGGGCATGCTCGGCCCTCCTTTTCCTGTAGTCCACAATCATCTCCTTTGTCTTGATCACGTTGAAGGAGAGGTTGTTGTCCTTTCCCCACAAGGTCAGGTCTCTGAACTCCACCCTATAGGCTGTCTCATCATTGTCGGTGATCTGGCCTACCACTGTTTTGTAATCAGCAAACTTAATGATGGTGATGGAGTCGTGCATGTACGTGCAGTCTTGAGTGAACAGGAGGGGACTGAGTACGCACCCCTGAGGGGCCCCCGTGTTTAGGATCAACGTGCCGGATTTGTTGTTACCAACCCGTATCACCTAGGGACAGCCCGTCAAGAAGTCCAGGATCCAGTTGTAGAGGAAGGTGTTTAGTCCCAGGGTTCTTAACTTATTGATGAGCTTTGAGGGCACTATGGTGTTGAATGCTGGGCTGTAGTCAATGAATAGCATTCTCACATAGGTGTTCCTTTTGTCCTGTTGTGAAAGGGCGTTGTGGAGTGCAATAAAGATTGCATCATCTGTGGATCTGTTGGGGCGGTATGCAAATTGGAATGGGTCTAGGGTTTCTGGGATAATGGTGTTGATGTGAGCCATGACCAGCCTTTAAAAGCATTTAATGGCTACAGACTTTAGTGCTTCGGGTCGGTAGGTTACTTAGTGTTCTTGGGCAAAGAGACTATGGTGGTCTGCTTGAAACATGTTGGTATTACAGACGCAGACAGAGAGAGGTTGAAAATGTCAGTGAAGACACTTGCCAGTTGGTCAGCCCATGCTCGGGGTACATGTCCTGGTAATCTGTCTGGCCCTGAAGCCTTGTGAATGTTGACCTGTTTAAAGGTCTTACTCACATCGGATGCGGAGAGCGTGATCATACGGTCGTCCGGAACAGCTGATGCTGTCATGCGTGTTTCAGTGTTGCTTGACTCGAAGTGAGCATAGAAGTGATTTAGCTCGTTTGGTAGGCTCGTGTCACTGGGCAGCTCTCGGCTGTGCTTCCATTTGTAGTCTGTAATTGTTTTCCGGCCCTGCCACATCCGACGAGAGTTGGAGCCGGTGTAGTATGATTTGATCTTAGTCCTGTATTGGCACTTTGCCTGTTTGATGGTTCGTCGGAGTGATAGCGGGATTTCTTATAAACTTCCGGGTTAGAGTCCCTCTCATTGAAAGCGGCAGTGCGAATGTTGGCTGTAATCCATGGCTTCTGGTTGAGGTATGTACGTACAGTCACTGTGGGTAGACATCCTCAATGCACTTATTGATGAAGCACTGATTGAGCAGAGACCTAACCTTATGAAAACCCAAATCTCTCATTTGGAAGCTAAAATTACATTTCATCTCTTCACCAATAATGTTATATTCAAACATTTAAATTGAACAACAATTCCATGTGAATCTGATAACTCTGATGTCTAGACTTTCCACTGTAGAGGGCATGTCATCCTATCATTGAGGAGAATGTCTCAGATGACAACCGAACTGACATCATATTCATTAATATCACCGCATATGTTCAAGTGGTCGGATTACCAGAATATAGTTCATTTCCCCCCACCTTCTGATGTTCCCAGAATCTCTATGTTAACCAAGGGGGTTTTCAAATTTCACATCAGTAGGGTAGAGCAAGGAAAAAGGGGGGAGGATGTATTTATTACTGCCATAAACCTACCCCCAGGCCAATGTCATGAAAGTCCCCCCATGTTGGGTTCAATCTTGTGATTAACCCCCAGGTGATTCTCTCTCCTCTCCACCTCCAGGTCTCTCTCTCTTCTCTACCTCCATGTCGCTCTCTCCTCTCCACCTATAGGTCTTTCTCTCTCCTCTCCACCTCCAGGTCTCTCTCTCTCCTCTCCACCTCCAGGTCTCTCTTTCCTCTCCACCTCCATGTCTTTCTCTCTCCTCTCCAATTCCAGGTCTCTCTTTCCTCTCCACCTCCAGGTATTTCTCTCTCCTCTCCACCTCCAGGTCTTTCTCTCTCCTCTCCACCTCCAGGTCTCTCTTTCCTCTCCACCTCCAGGACTTTCTCTCTCCTCTCCACCTCAAGGTCTTTCTCTCTCCACCTCCAGGTCTCTCTTTCTCTCTCCACCTCCAGGTCTCTCTTTCCTCTCCACCTCCAGGTCTTCTTTGCTCTCCACCTCCAGGTCTCTCTCCTCTCCTCTTTCTCCTCTCCACCTCCAGGTCTCTCTCTCATCTCCACCTCCAGTTTTCTCTCCTCTCCACCACCAGGTCTTTCTTTTCTCTCCACCTCCAGGTCTCTCTCTCCTCTCTTTCTCCTCTCCACCTCCAGGTCTCTCTCTCTTCTCCACCTCCGGTTCTTTCTCTCTCCACCTCCAGTTCTTTCTCTCTCCTCTCCACCTCCAGGTCTTTCTCTCTACTCTCCACCTCCAGTTCTTTCTCTCTCCTCTCCACCTCCAGGTCTTTCTCTCTACTCTCCACCTCCAGGCCTTTCTCTCTCCACCACCAGGTCTTTCTTTTCTCTCCACCTCCAGGTCTCTCTCTCTCTCTCTCTCTCTTCTCTCTCTCTCTCTCTCTCTCTCTCTCTCTCTCTCTCTCTCTCTCTCCAGGTCTCTCTGTCCTCTCCACCTCCAGGTCTCTCTCTCCTCTCTACATCCAGGTCTCTCTCTCCTCTCTATCTCCAGGTCTCCCTCTCCTCTCCACCTCCAGGTCTCTCTCTCCTCTCCACCTCCAGGTCTCCCTCTCTCCTCTCCACCTCCAGGTCTCTCTCTCATCTCTCCCTCTCTCTCTCTCTCTCTCTCTCTATCTCTCTCTCTCTCTGTCTCTCTCTCTCTCTCTCCAGGTCTCTTTCTCCTCTCCACCTCCAGGTCTCTCTCTCATCTCTCTCTCTCTCTCTCTCTCTCTCTCTCTCTCTCTCTCTCTCTCTCTCTCTCTCTCTTTCTCTCTCTCCAGGTCTCTTTCTCCTCTCCACCCCCAGGTCTCTCTCTCCTCTCTCCAGGTCCATCTCCAGGTCTCTCTCTAGGTCTTTCTCTCCTCTCCACCTCGATGTCTCTCTTTCTTCTCCACCTCCAGGTCTTGCTCTCCTCTCTATCTCCTCCAGGTCTCCCTCTCCTCTCCTTCTCCAGGTCTCTCTCTCTCCTCTCCACCTCCAGGTCTCTCTCTCTCCTCTCCACCTCCAGGTCTCTTTCTCCTCTCTCTCTCTCTAGGTCTTTCTCTCCTCTCTACCTCTGGGTCTTTCTCTCATCTCCAGGTCGCTCTCTCCTCTCTCTCTCTCTAGGTCACTCTCTCCTCTCCACCTCTAGGACTCCCCTTCCTCTCCACCCCCAGGTCTCTCTCTCTTCTCTCTCTCTCCAGGTCTCTCTCTCTTCTCTCTCTCCAGGTCTCTCTCTTCTCTCTACTTCCGTGTCTTTCTCTCCTCTCCACCTCCAGGTCTCTCTCTCATCTCTCTCCCTCTCCAGGTCTCTCTCTCCTCCCCACCTCCAGGTCTCTCTCTCCTATCCACCCCCAGGTCTCTCTCCTCTCTCTCTCTCTCTCTCTCTCTCTCTCTCTCTCTCTCTCTCTCTCACTCATCATTACTACGACTACTACTACCATCACTAAACTGTTATCACTACCATTACCACCCATATTTGGAATGATAAACATTAATAATTATAGTCATAACAATAATAGTAATAATAAGTAATTTACTGTTTACTATGCAGATGTTATTATTCAGTGTCCCTCAGGCTATGGCAGGAAAATACATTTCTGGCTGCAAGAGGAGCCATTGCTCCTTCGCCCATGAGTATTCTTAGTTTTTCCTCTGGGTTCAATTTGTAAAAATTCCTCTTTGTGAGGAATATTTATCACAGTAAAGGAGAAAGTGCATCTCTGTCTCTACCTCCCCTGTCATGCAGTGACCACATACACGCTCCTCTTTGGGTAGCCATGTCTTTTTATGTCTGCCGGTTTCTATTGCCAATCGGTGGTCACTCAGCCTGTACTTGGTAAGGATCTGTCTCTGCTTCGTATCTCTGACAGAGTAGAGATAATCAGCCAATTCATATTCTCTGTTTAGGGTCAGATAGCAATTTAGTCGGCTTTGGGATTTTGTTTCGTTTTTCCAGTATTGTAAATATGATTCCTTTGATTGGTTCATGATTTTGCTTATTGGAATTCTTTCTTTTGAAGCAGTGCTGGTGTCAGCTTGGTTGGTGAGGTCCAACACCAGCTGACTGAGAGGGCTCGTTTCTGGGCTCAGCTCTTGGGTTTGAAGTGCTTTAAATTGCAGACTCGAATTTGGACTTGAATTTAGATGT
>NC_088398.1:67540719-67570719 GCF_034236695.1 Oncorhynchus nerka | reverse complement strand
ACCTGGGCTGGAGCAGACTGGTAGGCTGGTGCAGTGTCATCAGGCTGTGTGGTGGAGGCCATGCTGGTCTCAGGTTCTGCTTGTGTTGTACCAAGCTGGTGGACATGTTCTCTAGATGCAGAGGACACAATGACTCTCTGCCGGTTGAGGGTGTCAATGTACCTCTCTTTTTGTTCGAGCTCCTTTTTTGTTGTGCTCAGATGGTCTCTGAGGTCATCATTTGTCTGACTCAGCTTGTCCATTCTGCTTTCTAGTTTAGCAATAGCTGCTCTGCTCTCCTCCCTGAACTGTTTCATCTCTTCTTTTAGTTTCTGGACAGTGTCCTCCTCTTGAAGCTTGTTCTCTCTGAGTTCTATAACCTCTGCTTCGACTAGAGAGAGGGTGTTGTGGAAACGTTGCATAGCAGGTGTTCTTATTGAAATGGACATGTCCTTCACTCTGTCTGCTGCAGGTGAGGTAGGTAAAGGGACATTGAGGGCTTCCTGCTGGGTCACAGAGACCATTGGGTCTCTCTCTCCTCTCCACCTCCAGGTCTCTCTCTCCTCTCCATCTCCAGGTCTCTCTCTCTCCTCTCCACCTCCGGGTCTTTCTCTCAGCTCCAGGTCTCTCTCTCCTCTCTCTCTCCAGGTCTCGCTCTCCTCTCTACCTCCAGGTCTCTCTCTCCTCTCCATCTCCAGGTCTCTCTCTCTCCTCTCCACCTCCAGGTCTCTCTCTCTCCTCTCCACCCACAGGTCTCTCTCTCCTCTCTCCAGGTCCATCTCCAGGTCTCTCTCTAGGTCTTTCTCTCCTCTCCACCTCGATGTCCCTCTTTCTTCTCCACCTCCAGGTCTTGCTCTCCTCTCTCTCTCTCCTCTCTATCTCCTCCAGGTCTCCCTCTCCTCTCCATCTCCAGGTCGTTCTCTCCTCTCTCTCTCTCTAGGTCACTCTCTCCTCTCCACCTCCAGGACTCTCTCTCCTCTCCACCCCCAGGTCTCTCTCTCTTCTCACTCTCTCTCTTTCTCTCTCTCTCTCTCTCCACCTCCAGGTCTCGCTCTCCTCTCCACCTCCAGGTCTCTCTCTCCTCTCCACCTCCAGGACTCTTTCTCTTCTCTCCACCTCCAGGTCTCGCTCTCCTCTCCACCTCCAGGTCTCTCTCTCCTCTCCACCTCCAGGACTCTTTCTCTTCTCTCCACCCCCAGGTCTCTCTCTCCTCTTCAGCTCCAGGTCTCTCTCTCCTCTCTACCTCCAGGTCTCTCTCTCCTCTCCACCTCCAGGTCTCTCTCTCTCCTCTCCACCCCCAGGTCTCTCTCTCCTCTCTCTCTCTCTAGGTCTTTCTCTCCTCTCTACCTCCGGGTCTTTCTCTCAGCTCCAGGTCTCTCTCTCCTCTCTACATCCAGGTCTCTCTCTCCTCTCCACCTCCAGGTCTCTCTCTCTCCTCTCCACCCCCAGGTCTCTCTCTCCTCTCTCTCTCTCTAGGTCTTTCTCTCCTCTCTACCTCCAGGTCTTTCTCTCATCTCCAGGTCTCTCTCTACTCTCCACCTCCATGTCTCTCTTTCTTCTCCACCTCCAGGTCTCGCTATCCTCTCTCTCTCTCCTCTCCACCTCCAGGTCTCTCTCTCTCCTCTCCACCTTTAGGTTTCTCTCTCTCCTCTCCACCTCCAGGTCTCTCTCTCTCCTCTCCACCTCCAGGTCTCCCTCTCCCATCTCCACCTCCAGGTCTCTCTCTCCTTTCTCTTTCTCCTCTCCACCTCAAGGTCTCTCTCTATCAGTTCCACCTCCAGGTCTCTCCTTCCTCTCCACCTCCAGGTCTCTCTCTCCTTTCTCTTTCTCCTCTCCACCTCAAGGTCTCTCTCTATCAGCTCCACCTCCAGGTCACTCCTTCCTCTCCACCTCCAGATCTCTCTCTCGCTCTCTCGATCGCTCTTTCTCTCTCTCCTCTCCACCTCCAGGTCTCTCTCTCCTCTCCACCCCCAGGTCTCTCTCTCCTCTCCACCTCCAGGTCCCTCTCTCTCCTCTCCACCTCCAGGTCTCTCTCTCTCCTCTCCACCCCCAGGTCTCTCTATCCTCTCCACCTCCATGTCTCTCTCTCTCTCTCTCTCTCTCTCTCTCTCTCCAGGTCTCTCTCTCCTCTCCACCTCCAGGTCTTTCTCTCTTTCTCCTCTCCACCCCCAGGTCTCTCTCTCCTCTCTACTTCCAGGTCTCTCTCTCCTCTCTATTTCCAGGTCTCTCTCTCCTCTCCACCTCCAGGTCTTTCTCTCTTTCTCCTCTCCACTTCCAAGACTCTTTCTCTTCTCTCCGCCCCCAGGTCTCTCTCTCCTATTCAGCTCCAGGTCTCTCTCTCCTCTCTACCTCCAGGTCTCTCTCCCCTCTCCATCTCCAGGTCTCTCTCTCTCCTCTCCACCCCCAGGTCTCTCTCTCCTCTCTCTCTCTAGGTCTTTCTCTCCTCTCTACCTCTGGGTCTTTCTCTCATCTCCAGGTCTCTCTCCAGGTCGCTCTCTCCTCTCTAGGTCACTCTCTCCTCTCCACCTCCAGGACTCTCTCTCCTCTCCACCCCCATGTCTCTCTCTCTCATCTCCACCTCCAAGTCTCCCTCTCTCCTCTCCACCTCCAGGTCTCTTTCTCCTCTCTCTCTCTAGGTCTTTCTCTCCCCTCTACCTCCATGTCTTTCTCTCATCTCCAGGTCTCTCTCTCCTCTCCACCTCCAGGTCTCTCTCTCTCCTCTCCACCTCCACGTCTCTCTCTCTCCTCTCCACCTCCAGGTCTCTCTCTCCTCTCTCTCTCTAGGCCTTTCTCTCCTCTCTACCTCTGGGTCTTTCTCATCCTCAGGTCTCTCTCCAGGTCTCTCTCTCCTCTCCACCTCCATGTCTCTCTTTCTTCTCCACCTCCAGGTCTCTCTCTCCTCTCCACCCCCAGGTCTCTCTCTCTCCTCTCCACCTCCATGTCTCTCTCTCTCTCTCTCTCTCTCTCTCTCTCTCTCTCTCCTCTCCACCTCCAGGTCTCTCTCTCTCCTCTCCACCCCCAGGTCTCTCTATCCTCTCCACCTCCATGTCTCTCTCTCTCTCTCTCTCTCTCTCTCTCTCGTTCTCTCTCTCTCTCTCCAGGTCTCTCTCTCCTCTCTATCTCCAGGTCTCTCTCTCCTCTCCACTTCCAGGTCTTTCTCTCTTTCTCCTCTCCACCTCCAAGACTCTTTCTCTTCTCTCCGCCCCCAGGTCTCTCTCTCCTCTTCAGCTCCAGGTCTCTCTCTCCTCTCTACCTCCAGGTCTCTCTCTCCTCTCCATCTCCAGGTCTCTCTCTCTCCTCTCCACCCCCAGGTCTCTCTCTCCTCTCTCTCTCTAGGTCTTTCTCTCCTCTCTACCTCCGGGTCTTTCTCTCATCTCCAGGTCTCTCTCTAGGTGTTTCTCTCCTCTCCACCTCCATGTCTCTCTTTCTTCTCCACCTCCAGGTTTTGCTCTCCTCTCCCCCTCTCCTCTCTATCTCCAGGTCTTCCTCTCCTCTCCATCTCCAGGTCTCTCTCTCTCCTCTCCACCTTCAGGTCTCTCTCTCTCCTCTCCTCTCCACCTCCAGGTCTCTTTCTCCTCTCTCTCTCTAGGTCTTTCTCTCCTCTCTACCTCTGGGTCTTTCTCTCATCTCCAGGTCTCTCTCCAGGTCGCTCTCTCCTCTCTAGGTCACTCTCTCCTCTCCACCTCCAGGACTCTCTCTCCTCTCCACGCCCATGTCTCTCTCTCTTCTCTCTCTCTCCAGGTCTCTCTCTTCTCTCTACTTCCGTGTCTTTCTCTCCTCTCCACCTCCAGGTCTCTCTCTCATCTCTCTCCCTCTCCTGGTCTCTCTCTCCTCCCCACCTCCAGGTCTCTCTCTCCTATCCACCCCCAGGTCTCTCTCTTCTCTCTCTCTCTCTCTCTCTCTCTCTCTCTCACTCTCTCTCTCTTTCTCTCTCTCTCTCTCTCTCTCTCTCTCTCTCTCTCTCTCCAGGTCAAGCTCTCCTCTCCACCTCCAGGTCTCTCTCTCCTCTCTACCTCCAGGTCTCTCTCTCTCTCTCTCTCAATCTCCAGGTCTCTCTCTCCTCTCTACTTCCAGGTCTCTCTCTCCTCTCTATCTCCAGGTCTCTCTCTCCTCTCCACCTCCAGGTCTTTCTCTCTCTCTCATCTCCACCTCCATGTCTCTCTTTCTTCTCCACCTCCAGGTCTCTCTCTCCTCTCCACATCCAGGTCTCGCTATCCTCTCTCTCTCCCCTCTCCACCTCCAGGTCTCTCTCTCTCCTCTCCACCTTCAGGTTTCTCTCTCTCCTCTCCACCTCCACGTCTCTCTCTCCTCTCCTCTCCACCTCCAGGTCTCTCTCTCCTTTCTCTTTCTCCTCTCCACCTCAAGGTCTCTCTCTATCAGCTCCACCTCCAGGTCTCTCCTTCCTCTCCACCTCCAGGTCTCTCTCTCTCCTCTCCACCTCCAGGTCTCTCTCTCCTCTCCACCCCCAGGTCTCTCTCTCCTCTCCACCTCCAGGTCCCTCTCTCTCCTCTCCACCTCCAGGTCTCTCTCTCTCCTCTCCACCTCCTTGTCTCTCTCTCTCTCTCTCTCTCTCTCTCTCTCTCTGTCTCTCTCTGTCTCCTCTCCACCTCCAGGTCTCTCTCTCTCCTCTCCACCCCCAGGTCTCTCTCTCCTCTCCACCTCCATGTCTCTCTCTCTCTCTCACTCTCTCGCTTTCTCTCTCTCTCTCTCAAGGTCTCGCTCTCCTCTCCACCTCAAGGTCTCTCTCTATCAGCTCCACCTCCAGGTCTCTCCTTCCTCTCCACCTCCAGGTCTCTCTCTCTCTCTCTCTCTCTTTCTCTCTCTCTCTCTCTCCTCTCTACCTCCAGGTCTCTCTCTCCTCTCTATCTCCAGGTCTCTCTCTCCTCTCCACTTCCAGGTCTTTCTCTCTTTCTCCTCTCCACCTCCAAGACTCTTTCTCTTCTCTCCACCCCAGGTCTCTCTCTCCTCTTCAGCTCCAGGTCTCTCTCTCCTCTCTACCTCCAGGTCTCTCTCTCCTCTCCACCTCCAGGACTCTTTCTCTTCTCTCCACCCCCAGGTCTCTCTCTCCTCTTCAGCTCCAGGTCTCTCTCTCCTCTCTACCTCCAGGTCTCTCTCTCCTCTCCACCTCCAGGTCTCTCTCTCTCTCTCCACCCCCAGGTCTCTCTCTCCTCTCTCTCTCTCTAGGTCTTTCTCTCCTCTCTACCTCCGGGTCTTTCTCTCAGCTCCAGGTCTCTCTCTCCTCTCTACCTCCAGGTCTCTCTCTCCTCTCCACCTCCAGGTCTCTCTCTCTCCTCTCCACCTCCAGGTCTTTCTCTCTCTCTCATCTCCACCTCCATGTCTCTCTTTCTTCTCCACCTCCAGGTCTCTCTCTCCTCTCCACATCCAGGTCTCGCTATCCTCTCTCTCTCCCCTCTCCACCTCCAGTTCTCTCTCTCTCCTCTCCACCTTCAGGTTTCTCTCTCTCCTCTCCACCTCCAGGTCTCTCTCTCCTCTCCACCTCCAGGTCTCCCTCTCTCATCTCCACCTCCAGGTCTCTCTCTCCTTTCTCTTTCTCCTCTCCACCTCAAGGTCTCTCTCTATCAGCTCCACCTCCAGGTCTCTCCTTCCTCTCCACCTCCAGGTCTCTCTCTCTCTCCTCTCCACCTCCAGGTCTCTCTCTCCTCTCCACCCCCAGGTCTCTCTCTCCTCTCCACCTCCAGGTCCCTCTCTCTCCTCTCCACCTCCAGGTCTCTCTCTCTCCTCTCCACCTCCTTGTCTCTCTCTCTCTCTCTCTCTCTCACTCTCTCTCTGTCTCTCTCTGTCTCCTCTCCACCTCCAGGTCTCTCTCTCTCCTCTCCACCCCCAGGTCTCTCTCTCCTCTCCACCTCCATGTCTCTCTCTCTCTCTCACTCTCTCGCTTTCTCTCTCTCTCTCTCAAGGTCTCGCTCTCCTCTCCACCTCAAGGTCTCTCTCTATCAGCTCCACCTCCAGGTCTCTCCTTCCTCTCCACCTCCAGGTCTCTCTCTCTCTCTCTCTCTCTCTCTCTCTCTCTCTCTCTCTCCTCTCTACCTCCAGGTCTCTCTCTCCTCTCTATCTCCAGGTCTCTCTCTCCTCTCCACTTCCAGGTCTTTCTCTCTTTCTCCTCTCCACCTCCAAGACTCTTTCTCTTCTCTCCACCCCCAGGTCTCTCTCTCCTCTTCAGCTCCAGGTCTCTCTCTCCTCTCTACCTCCAGGTCTCTCTCTCCTCTCCACCTCCAGGACTCTTTCTCTTCTCTCCACCCCCAGGTCTCTCTCTCCTCTTCAGCTCCAGGTCTCTCTCTCCTCTCTACCTCCAGGTCTCTCTCTCCTCTCCACCTCCAGGTCTCTCTCTCTCCTCTCCACCCCCAGGTCTCTCTCTCCTCTCTCTCTCTCTAGGTCTTTCTCTCCTCTCTACCTCCGGGTCTTTCTCTCAGCTCCAGGTCTCTCTCTCCTCTCTACCTCCAGGTCTCTCTCTCCTCTCCACCTCCAGGTCTCTCTCTCTCCTCTCCACCCCCAGGTCTCTCTCTCCTCTCTCTCTCTCTAGGTCTTTCTCTCCTCTCTACCTCCAGGTCTTTCTCTCATCTACAGGTCTCTCTCTACTCTCCACCTCCACGTCTCTCTTTCTTCTCCACCTCCAGGTCTCTCTCTCCTCTCCACATCCAGGTCTCGCTATCCTCTCTCTCTCTCCTCTCCACCTCCAGGTCTCTCTCTCACTTCTCCACCTTTAGGTTTCTCTCTCTCCTCTCCACCTCCAGGTCTCTCTCTCTCCTCTCCACCTCAAGGTCTCCCTCTCCCATCTCCACCTCCAGGTCTCTCTCTCCATTCTCTTTCTCCTCTCCACCTCAAGGTCTCTCTCTATCAGTTCCACCTCCAGGTCTCTCCTTCCTCTCCACCTCCAGGTCTCTCTCTCCTTTCTCTTTCTCCTCTCCACCTCAAGGTCTCTCTCTATCAGCTCCACCTCCAGGTCACTCCTTCCTCTCCACCTCCAGATCTCTCTCTCGCTCTCTCTATCACTCTTTCTCTCTCTCCTCTCCACCTCCAGGTCTCTCTCTCCTCTCCACCCCCAGGTCTCTCTCTCCTCTCCACCTCCAGGTCCCTCTCTCTCCTCTCCACCTCCAGGTCTCTCTCTCTCCTCTCCACCCCCAGGTCTCTCTATCCTCTCCACCTCCATGTCTCTCTCTCTCTCTCTCTCTCTCTCTCTCTCTCTCCAGGTCTCTCTCTCCTCTCCACCTCCAGGTCTTTCTCTCTTTCTCCTCTCCACCCCCAGGTCTCTCTCTCCTCTCCACCTCCATGTCTCTCTCTCTCTCACTCTTCACTTTCTCTCTCTCTCTCTCAAGGTCTCGCTCTCCTCTCCACCTCAAGGTCTCTCTCTATCAGCTCCACCTCCAGGTCTCTCCTTCCTCTCCACCTCCAGGTCTCTCTCTCTCTCTCTCTCTCTCTCTCTTTCTCTCTCTCTCTCTCTCCTCTCTACCTCCAGGTCTCTCTCTCCTCTCTATCTCCAGGTCTCTCTCTCCTCTCCACTTCCAGGTCTTTCTCTCTTTCTCCTCTCCACCTCCAATACTCTTTCTCTTCTCTCCACCCCCAGGTCTCTCTCTCCTCTTCAGCTCCAGGTCTCTCTCTCCTCTCTACCTCCAGGTCTCTCTCTCCTCTCCACCTCCAGGACTCTTTCTCTTCTCTCCACCCCCAGGTCTCTCTCTCCTCTTCAGCTCCAGGTCTCTCTCTCCTCTCTACCTCCAGGTCTCTCTCTCCTCTCCACCTCCAGGTCTCTCTCTCTCCTCTCCACCCCCAGGTCTCTCTCTCCTCTCTCTCTCTCTAGGTCTTTCTCTCCTCTCTACCTCCGGGTCTTTCTCTCAGCTCCAGGTCTCTCTCTCCTCTCTACCTCCAGGTCTCTCTCTCCTCTCCACCTCCAGGTCTCTCTCTCTCCTCTCCACCTCCAGGTCTTTCTCTCTCTCTCATCTCCACCTCCATGTCTCTCTTTCTTCTCCACCTCCAGGTCTCTCTCTCCTCTCCACATCCAGGTCTCGCTATCCTCTCTCTCTCCCCTCTCCACCTCCAGTTCTCTCTCTCCTCTCCACCTTCAGGTTTTCTCTCTCCTCTCCACCTCCAGGTCTCTCTCTCCTCTCCACCTCCAGGTCTCCTCTCTCATCTCCACCTCCAGGTCTCTCTCTCCTTTCTCTTTCTCCTCTCCACCTCAAGATCTCTCTCTATCAGCTCCACCTCCAGGTCTCTCCTTCCTCTCCACCTCCAGGTCTCTCTCTCTCCTCTCCACCTCCAGGTCTCTCTCTCCTCTCCACCCCCAGGTCTCTCTCTCCTCTCCACCTCCAGGTCCCTCTCTCTCCTCTCCACCTCCAGGTCTCTCTCTCTCCTCTCCACCTCCTTGTCTCTCTCTCTCTCTCTCTCCTCTCTCTCTGTCTCTCTCTGTCTCCTCTCCACCTCCAGGTCTCTCTCTCTCCTCTCCACCCCAGGTCTCTCTCTCCTCTCCACCTCCATGTCTCTCTCTCTCACTCTCTCGCTTTCTCTCTCTCTCTCTCAAGGTCTCGCTCTCCTCTCCACATCAAGGTCTCTCTCTATCAGCTCCACCTCCAGGTCTCTCCTTCCTCTCCACCTCCAGGTCTCTCTCTCTCTCTCTCTCTCTCTCTCTCTCTCTCTCCTCTCTACCTCCAGGTCTCTCTCTCCTCTCTATCTCCAGGTCTCTCTCTCCTCTCCACTTCCAGGTCTTTCTCTCTTTCTCCTCTCCACCTCCAAGACTCTTTTCTCTCTCCACCCCCAGGTCTCTCTCTCCTCTTCAGCTCCAGGTCTCTCTCTCCTCTCTACCTCCAGGTCTCTCTCTCCTCTCCACCTCCAGGACTCTTTCTCTTCTCTCCACCCCCAGGTCTCTCTCTCCTCTTCAGCTCCAGGTCTCTCTCTCCTCTCTACCTCCAGGTCTCTCTCTCCTCTCCACCTCCAGGTCTCTCTCTCTCCTCTCCACCCCAGGTCTCTCTCTCCTCTCTCTCTCTCTAGGTCTTTCTCTCCTCTCTACCTCCGGGTCTTTCTCTCAGCTCCAGGTCTCTCTCTCTCCTCTCTACCTCCAGGTCTCTCTCTCCTCTCCACCTCCAGGTCTCTCTCTCTCCTCTCCACCCCCAGGTCTCTCTCTCCTCTCTCTCTCTCTAGGTCTTTCTCTCCTCTCTACCTCCAGGTCTTTCTCTCATCTACAGGTCTCTCTCTACTCTCCACCTCCATGTCTCTCTTTCTTCTCCACCTCCAGGTCTCTCTCTCCTCTCCACATCCAGGTCTCGCTATCCTCTCTCTCTCTCCTCTCCACCTCCAGGTCTCTCTCTCACTTCTCCACCTTTAGGTTTCTCTCTCTCCTCTCCACCTCCAGGTCTCTCTCTCTCCTCTCCACCTCCAGGTCTCCCTCTCCCATCTCCACCTCCAGGTCTCTCTCTCCTTTCTCTTTCTCCTCTCCACCTCAAGGTCTCTCTCTATCAGTTCCACCTCCAGGTCTCTCCTTCCTCTCCACCTCCAGGTCTCTCTCTCCTTTCTCTTTCTCCTCTCCACCTCAAGGTCTCTCTCTATCAGCTCCACCTCCAGGTCACTCCTTCCTCTCCACCTCCAGATCTCTCTCTCGCTCTCTCTATCGCTCTTTCTCTCTCTCCTCTCCACCTCCAGGTCTCTCTCTCCTCTCCACCCCCAGGTCTCTCTCTCCTCTCCACCTCCAGGTCCCTCTCTCTCCTCTCCACCTCCAGGTCTCTCTCTCTCCTCTCCACCCCCAGGTCTCTCTATCCTCTCCACCTCCATGTCTCTCTCTCTCTCTCTCTCTCTCTCTCTCTCTCTCTCTCTCTCTCCAGGTCTCTCTCTCCTCTCCACCTCCAGGTCTTTCTCTCTTTCTCCTCTCCACCCCAGGTCTCTCTCTCCTCTCTACTTCCAGGTCTCTCTCTCCTCTCTATCTCCAGGTCTCTCTCTCCTCTCCACCTCCAGGTCTTTCTCTCTTTCTCCTCTCCACCTCCAAGACTCTTTCTCTTCTCTCCGCCCCCAGGTCTCTCTCTCCTCTTCAGCTCCAGGTCTCTCTCTCCTCTCTACCTCCAGGTCTCTCTCCCCTCTCCATCTCCAGGTCTCTCTCTCTCCTCTCCATCCCCAGGTCTCTCTCTCCTCTCTCTCTCTAGGTCTTTCTCTCCTCTCTACCTCCGGGTCTTTCTCTCATCTCCAGGTCTCTCTCTAGGTCTTTCTCTCCTCTCCACCTCCATGTGTCTCTTTCTTCTCCACCTCCAGGTTTTGCTCTCCTCTCCCCCTCTCCTCTCTATCTCCAGGTCTTCCTCTCCTCTCCATCTCCAGGTCTCTCTCTCTCCTCTCCACCTCCAGGTCTCTCTCTCTCCTCTCCACCTCCAGGTCTCTTTCTCCTCTCTCTCTAGGTCTTTCCCTCCTCTCTACCTCTGGGTCTTTCTCTCATCTCCAGGTCTCTCTCCAGGTCGCTCTCTCCTCTCTAGGTCACTCTCTCCTCTCCACCTCCAGGACTCTCTCTCCTCTCCACCCCCATGTCTCTCTCTCTCATCTCCACCTCCAAGTCTCCCTCTCTCCTCTCCACCTCCAGGTCTCTTTCTCCTCTCTCTCTCTAGGTCTTTCTCTCCCCTCTACCTCCATGTCTTTCTCTCATCTCCAGGTCTCTCTCTCCTCTCCACCTCCAGGTCTCTCTCTCTCCTCTCCACCTCCACGTCTCTCTCTCTCCTCTCCACCTCCAGGTCTCTCTCTCCTCTCTCTCTCTAGGTCTTTCTCTCCTCTCTACCTCTGGGTCTTTCTCATCCTCAGGTCTCTCTCCAGGTCTCTCTCTCCTCTCCTCTCCACCTCCATGTCACTCTTTCTTCTCCACCTCCAGGTCTCTCTCTCCTCTCCACCTCCAGGTCCCTCTCTCTCCTCTCCACCCCCAGGTCTCTCTCTCTCCTCTCCACCTCCATGTCTCTCTCTCTCTCTCTCTCTCTCTCTCTCTCTCTCTCTCTCTCTCTCTCTCTCTCTCTCTCTCCACCTCCAGGTCTCTCTCTCCTCTCCACCCCAGGTCTCTCTATCCTCTCCACCTCCATGTCTCTCTCTCTCTCTCTCTCTCTCTCGTTCTCTCTCTCTCTCCAGGTCTCTCTCTCCTCTCTATCTCCAGGTCTCTCTCTCCTCTCCACTTCCAGGTCTTTCTCTCTTTCTCCTCTCCACCTCCAAGACTCTTTCTCTTCTCTCCACCCCCAGGTCTCTCTCTCCTCTTCAGCTCCAGGTCTCTCTCTCCTCTCTACCTCCAGGTCTCTCCTCTCCATCTCCAGGTCTCTCTCTCTCTCCACCCCAGGTCTCTCTCTCCTCTCTCTCTCTAGGTCTTTCTCTCCTCTCTACCTCCGGGTCTTTCTCTCATCTCCAGGTCTCTCTCTAGGTCTTTCTCTCCTCTCCACCTCCATGTCTCTCTTTCTTCTCCACCTCCAGGTTTTGCTCTCCTCTCCCCCTCTCCTCTCTATCTCCAGGTCTTCCTCTCCTCTCCATCTCCAGGTCTCTCTCTCTCCTCTCCACCTCCAGGTCTCTCTCTCTCCTCTCCACCTCCAGGTCTCTTTCTCCTCTCTCTCTCTAGGTCTTTCTCTCCTCTCTACCTCTGGGTCTTTCTCTCATCTCCAGGTCTCTCTCCATGTCGCTCTCTCCTCTCTACGTCACTCTCTCCTCTCCACCTCCAGGACTCTCTCTCCTCTCCACGCCCATGTCTCTCTCTCTTCTCTCTCTCTCCAGGTCTCTCTCTTCTCTCTACTTCCGTGTCTTTCTCTCCTCTCCACCTCCAGGTCTCTCTCTCATCTCTCTCCCTCTCCAGGTCTCTCTCTCCTCCCCACCTCCAGGTCTCTCTCTCCTATCCACCCCCAGGTCTCTCTCTTCTCTCTCTCTCTCTCTCTCTCTCTCTCTCTTCTCTCTCTCTCTCTCTCTCTCTCTCTCTCTCTCTCTCTCCAGGTCAAGCTCTCCTCTCCACCTCCAGGTCTCTCTCTCCTCTCTACCTCCAGGTCTCTCTCTCTCTCTCAATCTCCAGGTCTCTCTCTCCTCTCTACTTCCAGGTCTCTCTCTCCTCTCTATCTCCATGTCTCTCTTTCTTCTCCACCTCCAGGTCTCTCTCTCCTCTCCACATCCAGGTCTCGCTATCCTCTCTCTCTCCCCTCTCCACCTCCAGGTCTCTCTCTCTCCTATCCACCTTCAGGTTTCTCTCTCTCCTCTCCACCTCCAGGTCTCTCTCTCCTCTCCACCTCCAGGTCTCCCTCTCTCATCTCCACCTCCAGGTCTCTCTCTCCTTTCTCTTTCTCCTCTCCACCTCAAGGTCTCTCTCTATCAGCTCCACCTCCAGGTCTCTCCTTCCTCTCCACCTCCAGGTCTCTCTCTCTCTCCTCTCCACCTCCAGGTCTCTCTCTCCTCTCCACCCCCAGGTCTCTCTCTCCTCTCCACCTCCAGGTCCCTCTCTCTCCTCTCCACCTCCAGGTCTCTCTCTCTCCTCTCCACCTCCTTGTCTCTCTCTCTCTCTCTCTCTCTCTCACTCTCTCTCTGTCTCTCTCTGTCTCCTCTCCACCTCCAGGTCTCTCTCTCTCCTCTCCACCCCCAGGTCTCTCTCTCCTCTCCTCTCCACCTCCATGTCTCTCTCTCTCTCTCACTCTCTCGCTTTCTCTCTCTCTCTCTCTCTCAAGGTCTCGCTCTCCTCTCCACCTCAAGGTCTCTCTCTATCAGCTCCACCTCCAGGTCTCTCCTTCCTCTCCACCTCCATGTCTCTCTCTCTCTCTCTCTCTCTCTCTCTCTCTCTCTCTCCTCTCTACCTCCAGGTCTCTCTCTCCTCTCTATCTCCAGGTCTCTCTCTCCTCTCCACTTCCAGGTCTTTCTCTCTTTCTCCTCTCCACCTCCAAGACTCTTTCTCTTCTCTCCACCCCCAGGTCTCTCTCTCCTCTTCAGCTCCAGGTCTCTCTCTCCTCTCTACCTCCAGGTCTCTCTCTCCTCTCCATCTCCAGGTCTCTCTCTCTCCTCTCCACCCCCAGGTCTCTCTCTCCTCTCTCTCTCTCTAGGTCTTTCTCTCCTCTCTACCTCCGGGTCTTTCTCTCATCTCCAGGTCTCTCTCTAGGTATTTCTCTCCTCTCCACCTCCATGTCTCTCTTTCTTCTCCACCTCCAGGTCTTGCTCTCCTCTCTCTCTCTCTCCTCTCTATCTCCAGGTGTCCCTCTCCTCTCCATCTCCAGGTCTCTCTCTCTCCTCTCCACCTCCAGATCTCTCTCTCTCCTCTCCACCTCCAGGTCTCTTTCTCCTCTCTCTCTCTAGGTCTTTCTCTCCTCTCTACCTCTGGGTCTTTCTCTCATCTCCAGGTCTCTCTCCAGGTCGCTCTCTCCTCTCTCTCTCTCTAGGTCACTCTCTCCTCTCCACCTCCAGGACTCTCTCTCCTCTCCACCCCCAGGTCTCTCTCTCTTCTCTCTCTCTCCAGGTCTCTCTCTTCTCTCTACTTCCGTGTCTTTCTCTCCTCTCCACCTCCAGGTCTCTCTCTCATCTCTCTCCCTCTCCAGGTCTCTCTCTCCTCCCCACCTCCAGGTCTCTCTCTCCTATCCACCCCCAGGTATCTCTCTTCTCTCTCTCTCTCTCTCTCTCTCTCTCTCTCTCTCTCTCTCTCTCTCTCTCTCTCTCTCTCTCTCTCTCTCTCTCTCTCTCTCTCTCTCCAGGTCTCGCTCTCCTCTCCACCTCCAAGACTCTTTCTCTTCTCTCCACCCCCAGGTCTCTCTCTCCTCTTCAGCTCCAGGTCTCTCTCTCCTCTCTACCTCCAGGTCTCTCTCACCTCTCCATCTCCAGGTCCCTCTCTCTCCTCTCCACCCCCAGGTCTCTCTCTCCTCTCTCTCTCTCTAGGTCTTTCTCTCCTCTCTACCTCCGGGTCTTTCTCTCATCTCCAGGTCTCTCTCTAGGTCTTTCTCTCCTCTCCAACTCCATGTCTCTCTTTCTTCTCCACCTCCAGGTCTTGCTCTCCTCTCTCTCTCCTCTCTATCTCCAGGTCTCCCTCTCCTCTCCATCTCCAGGTTTTCTCTCTCTCCTCTCCACCTCCAGGTCTCTCTCTCTCCTCTCCACCTCCATGTCTCTTTCTCCTCTCTCTTTCTAGGTATTTCCCTCCTCTCTACCTCTGGGTCTTTCTCTCATCTCCAGGTCTCTCTCCAGGTCGCTCTCTCCCCTCTCTCTCTCTAGGTCACTCTCTCCTCTCCACCTCCAGGACTCTCTCTCCTCTCCACCCCCAGGTCTCTCTCTCTCCTCTCCACCTCCAGGTCTCTCTCTCCTCTCCACTTCCATGTCTCTCTCTCCTCCCCACCTCCAGGTCTCTCTCTCTCTCCTCTCCACCTCCAGGTATCTCTCTCTCCTCCCCATCTCCAGGTCTCTATCTCTCCTCTCCACCTCCAGGTCTCTCTCCTCTCCACCTCCAGGTCTCTCTTTCCTCTGATCCTCCAGGTCTCTCTCTCCTCTCTCTCTCTCCTCTCCACCTCCAGGTCTCTCTCTCCTCTCCCCTCCAGGTCTCTCACTCCTCTCCAACTCCAGCTATTTCTCTCTACTCTCCACCTCCAGCTCTCTCTCTCTCCTCTCCACCTCCAGGTCTTTCTCTCCTTTCCAACTCCAGGTCTCTCACTCCTCTCAACCTCCAGGTCTTTCTCTCTCCTCTCCACCTCCAGGTCTCTCTCCTCTCTCTCTCCAGGTCTCTCTCTCTCCTCTCCACCTCCAGGTCTCTCTCTACTCTTCACCTCCAGGTCTCTCTCTCTTTCCTCTCCACCTCCAGGTCTCTCTCTCCAGGTCTCTCTCTCTCCTCTCCACCTCCAGGTCTCTCTCTCCTCTCCACCACCAGGTCTCTCTCTCCTCTCCACGAACAGGTCTCTCTCTCTCCTCTCTCTCCAGGTCTCTCTCCACTCCACCTCCAGGTCTCTCTCTCTTCTCCACCCCCAGGTTTTCTCTCTCTCCTCTCTCTCTCTAGGTCCCTCTCTCCTCTCTACCTCCAGGTCTTTCTCTGATATCCACCTCCAGGTCTTTCTCTCTTTTCTACCTCCAGGTCTTTCTCTCCTCTCCACCTAAAGGTCTCTCTCTCTTCCTCTCCACCTCCAGGTCTCTCTCTCCTCTCCACCCACAGGTCTCTCTCTCTCTCTCTCTCTCTCTCTCTCTCCTCTCCACCTCCAGGTCTCTTTCTCCTCTCCACCTCCAGGTCTCTCTCTCCTCTCCCTCTCCAGGTCTCTCTCTCTCCTCTCCACCTCCAGGTCTCTCTCTCATCTTCCCCCTCCAGGTTTCTCTCTCTTCTCTACCTCCAGGTCTCTCTCTCCTCTCTACCTCCAGGTCTCGCTCTCCTCTCTCTCTCCTCCCTCCACCTCCATCTCTCTCTCTCTCTCCTCCCCACCTCCAGGTCTCTCTCTCTCTCCTCCCCACCTCCAGGTCTCTCTCTCTCCTCTCCACCTCCAGGTCTCTCTCCTCTCCACCTCCAGGTCTCTCTTTCCTCTGATCCTCCAGTTCTCTCTCTCCTCTCTCTCTCTCCTCTCCACCTCCAGGTCTCTCTCTCCTATCCACTTCCAGGTCTCTCACTCCTCTCCAACTCCAGCTCTTTCTCTCTCCTCTCCACCTCCAGGTCTCTCTCTCCTCTCCACCTCCAGGTCTCTCTATCCTCTCCACGCACAGGTCTCTCTCTCCTCTCTCTCTAGGTCTCTCTCAGGTCTCTCTCTCCCCACTCCACCTCCAGGTCTCTCTCTTCCCAGGTATCTCTCTTCTCTCTCTCTCTCTCTCTCTCTCTCTCTCTCTCTCTCTCTCTCTCTCTCTCTCTCTCTCTCTCTTTCTCTCTCTCTCTCTCTCTCTCTCCAGGTCTCGCTCTCCTCTCCACCTCCAAGACTCTTTCTCTTCTCTCCACCCCCAGGTCTCTCTCTCCTCTTCAGCTCCAGGTCTCTCTCTCCTCTCTACCTCCAGGTCTCTCTCACCTCTCCATCTCCAGGTCCCTCTCTCTCCTCTCCACCCCCAGGTCTCTCTCTCCTCTCTCTCTCTCTAGGTCTTTCTCTCCTCTCTACCTCCGGGTCTTTCTCTCATCTCCAGGTCTCTCTCTAGGTCTTTCTCTCCTCTCCAACTCCATGTCTCTCTTTCTTCTCCACCTCCAGGTCTTGCTCTCCTCTCTCTCTCCTCTCTATCTCCAGGTCTCCCTCTCCTCTCCATCTCCAGGTTTCTCTCTCTCCTCTCCACCTCCAGGTCTCTCTCTCTCCTCTCCACCTCCATGTCTCTTTCTCCTCTCTCTTTCTAGGTCTTTCCCTCCTCTCTACCTCTGGGTCTTTCTCTCATCTCCAGGTCTCTCTCCAGGTCGCTCTCTCCCCTCTCTCTCTCTAGGTCACTCTCTCCTCTCCACCTCCAGGACTCTCTCTCCTCTCCACCCCCAGGTCTCTCTCTCTCCTCTCCACCTCCAGGTCTCTCTCTCCTCTCCACTTCCATGTCTCTCTCTCCTCCCCACCTACAGGTCTCTCTCTCTCTCCTCTCCACCTCCAGGTATCTCTCTCCTCCCCATCTCCAGGTCTCTATCTCTCCTCTCCACCTCCAGGTCTCTCTCCTCTCCACCTCCAGGTCTCTCTTTCCTCTGATCCTCCAGGTCTCTCTCTCCTCTCTCTCTCTCCTCTCCACCTCCAGGTCTCTCTCTCCTCTCCCCTCCAGGTCTCTCACTCCTCTCCAACTCCAGCTATTTCTCTCTACTCTCCACCTCCAGCTCTCTCTCTCTCCTCTCCACCTCCAGGTCTTTCTCTCCTTTCCAACTCCAGGTCTCTCACTCCTCTCAACCTCCAGGTCTTTCTCTCTCCTCTCCACCTCCAGGTCTCTCTCTCCAGGTCTCTCTCTCTCCTCTCCACCTCCAGGTCTCTCTCTACTCTTCAGCTCCAGCTCTCTCTCTTTCCTCTCCACCTCCAGGTCTCTCTCTCCAGGTCTCTCTCTCTCCTCTCCACCTCCAGGTCTCTCTCTCCTCTCCACCACCAGGTCTCTCTCTCCTCTCCACGAACAGGTCTCTCTCTCCTCTCTCTCCAGGTCTCTCTCTCCACTCCACCTCCAGGTCTCTCTCTCTTCTCCACCCCCAGGTTTTCTCTCTCTCCTCTCTCTCTCTAGGTCCCTCTCTCCTCTCTACCTCCAGGTCTTTCTCTGATATCCACCTCCAGGTCTTTCTCTCTTTTCTACCTCCAGGTCTTTCTCTCCTCTCCACCTAAAGGTCTCTCTCTCTTCCTCTCCACCTCCAGGTCTCTCTCTCCTCTCCACGCACAGGTCTCTCTCTCCTCTCTCTCTCTCTCTCTCTCTCTCCTCTCCACCTCCAGGTCTCTTTCTCCTCTCCACCTCCAGGTCTCTCTCTCCTCTCCACCTCCAGGTCTCTCTCTCTCCTCTCCACCTCCAGGTCTCTCTCTCATCTTCCCCTCCAGGTTTCTCTCTCTTCTCTACCTCCAGGTCTCTCTCTCCTCTCTACCTCCAGGTCTCGCTCTCCTCTCTCTCTCTCCTCTCCACCTCCATGTCTCTCTCTCCTCCCCACCTCCAGGTCTCTCTCTCTCTCCTCCCCACCTCCAGGTCTCTCTCTCTCCTCTCCACCTCCAGGTCTCTCTCCTCTCCACCTCCAGGTCTCTCTTTCCTCTGATCCTCCAGTTCTCTCTCTCCTCTCTCTCTCTCCTCTCCACCTCCAGGTCTCTCTCTCCTATCCACTTCCAGGTCTCTCACTCCTCTCCAACTCCAGCTCTTTCTCTCTCCTCTCCACCTCCAGGTCTCTCTCTCTCCTCTCCACCTCCAGGTCTCTCTCTCCTCTCCACCTCCAGGTCTCTCTATCCTCTCCACGCACACGTCTCTCTCTCCTCTCTCTCTAGGTCTCTCTCTCCACTCCACCTCCAGGTCTCTCTCTCTTCTCCACCTCCAGGTCTCTCTCTCTCTCCTCTCCACCTCCAGGTCTCTCTCTCCTCTCCACCGCCAGGTCTCTCTCCAGGTCGCTCTCTCCCCTCTCTCTCTCTAGGTCACTCTCTCCTCTCCACCTCCAGGACTCTCTCTCCTCTCCACCCCCAGGTCTCTCTCTCCTCTCCACCTCCAGGTCTCTCTCTCCTTTCCCCTTCCATGTCTCTCTCTCCTCCCCACCTCCAGGTCTCTCTCTCTCTCCTCTCCACCTCCAGGTATCTCTCTCTCCTCCCCATCTCCAGGTCTCTCTCTCTTCTCTCCACCTCCAGGTCTCTCTCCTCTCCACCTCCAGGTCTCTCTTTCCTCTGATCCTCCAGGTCTCTCTCTCCTCTCTCTCTCTCCTCTCCACCTCCAGGTCTCTCTCTCCTCTCCCTCCAGGTCTCTCACTCCTCTCCAACTCCAGATATTTCTCTCTACTCCCCACCTCCAGGTCTCTCTCTCTCTCCTCTCCACCTCCAGGTATCTCTCTCTCCTCCCCATCTCCAGGTCTCTCTCTCTTCTCTCCACCTCCAGGTCTCTCTCCTCTCCACCTCCAGGTCTCTCTTTCCTCTGATCCTCCAGGTCTCTCGCTCCTCTCTCTCTCTCCTCTCCACCTCCAGGTCTCTCTCTCCTCTCCCCTCCAGGTCTCTCACTCCTCTCCAACTCCAGATATTTCTCTCTACTCCCCACCTCCAGGTCTCTCTCTCTCTCCTCTCCACCTCCAGGTATCTCTCTCTCCTCCCCATCTCCAGGTCTCTCTCTCTTCTCTCCACCTCCAGGTCTCTCTCCTCTCCACCTCCAGGTCTCTCTTTCCTCTGATCCTCCAGGTCTCTCGCTCCTCTCTCTCTCTCCTCTCCACCTCCAGGTCTCTCTCTCCTCTCCCCTCCAGGTCTCTCACTCCTCTCCAACTCCAGATATTTCTCTCTACTCTCCACCTCCAGCTCTCTCTCTCTCCTCTCCACCTCCAGGTCTTTCTCTCCTTTCCACCTCCAGGTCTCTCACTCCTCTCAACCTCCAGGTCTTTCTCTCTCCTCTCCACCTCCAGGTCTCTCTATCCAGGTCTCTCTCTCTCCTCTCCACCTCCAGGTCTCTCTCTCCTCTCCACCACCAGGTCTCTCTCTCCTCTCCACGCACAGGTCTCTCTCTCCTCTCTCTCCAGGTCTCTATCTCCACTCCACCTCCAGGTCTCTCTCTCTTCTCCACCCCCAGGTTTTCTCTCTCTCCTCTCTCTCTCTAGGTCCCTCTCTCCTCTCTACCTCCAGGTCTTTCTCTGATATCCACCTCCAGGTCTTTCTCTCTTTTCTACCTCCAGGTCTTTCTCTCCTCTCCACCTAAAGGTCTCTCTCTCTCCTCTCCACCTCCAGGTCTCCCTCTCCTCTCCACCTCCAGGTCTCTCTCTCCTCTCCACGCACAGGTCTCTCTCTCCTCTCTCTCTCGCTCTCTCTCTCCTCTCCACCTCCAGGTCTCTTTCTCCTCTCCACCTCCAGATCTCTCTCTCCTCTCCACCTCCAGGTTTCTCTCTCTTCTCTACCTCCAGGTCTCTCTATCCTCTCTACCTCCAGGTCTCGCTCTCCTCTCTCTCTCTCCTCTCCACCTCCATGTCTCTCTCTCCTCCCCACCTCCAGGTCTCTCTCTCTCTCCTCTCCACCTCCAGGTATCTCTCTCTCCTCCCCACCTCCAGGTCTCTCTCTCTCCTCTCCACCTCCAGGTCTCTCTCCTCTCCACCTCCAGGTCTCTCTTTCCTCTGATCCTCCAGTTCTCTCTCTCCTATCTCTCTCTCCTCTCCACCTCCAGGTCTCTCTCTCCTCTCCACTTCCAGGTCTCTCACTCCTCTCCAACTCCAGGTCTCTCTCTCATCTTCCCCTCCAGGTTTCTCTCTCTTCTCTACCTCCAGGTCTCTCTCTCCTCTCTACCTCCAGGTCTCGCTCTCCTCTCTCTCTCTCCTCTCCACCTCCATGTCTCTCTCTCCTCCCCACCTCCAGGTCTCTCTCTCTCTCCTCCCCACCTCCAGGTCTCTCTCTCTCCTCTCCACCTCCAGGTCTCTCTCCTCTCCACCTCCAGGTCTCTCTTTCCTCTGATCCTCCAGTTCTCTCTCTCCTCTCTCTCTCTCCTCTCCACCTCCAGGTCTCTCTCTCCTATCCACTTCCAGGTCTCTCACTCCTCTCCAACTCCAGCTCTTTCTCTCTCCTCTCCACCTCCAGGTCTCTCTCTCTCCTCTCCACCTCCAGGTCTCTCTCTCCTCTCCACCTCCAGGTCTCTCTATCCTCTCCACGCACAGGTCTCTCTCTCCTCTCTCTCTAGGTCTCTCTCTCCACTCCACCTCCAGGTCTCTCTCTCTTCTCCACCTCCAGGTCTCTCTCTCTCTCCTCTCCACCTCCAGGTCTCTCTCTCCTCTCCACCGCCAGGTCTCTCTCCAGGTCGCTCTCTCCCCTCTCTCTCTCTAGGTCACTCTCTCCTCTCCACCTCCAGGACTCTCTCTCCTCTCCACCCCCAGGTCTCTCTCTCCTCTCCACCTCCAGGTCTCTCTCTCCTTTCCCCTTCCATGTCTCTCTCTCCTCCCCACCTCCAGGTCTCTCTCTCTCCTCTCCACCTCCAGGTATCTCTCTCTCCTCCCCATCTCCAGGTCTCTCTCTCTTCTCTCCACCTCCAGGTCTCTCTCCTCTCCACCTCCAGGTCTCTCTTTCCTCTGATCCTCCAGGTCTCTCTCTCCTCTCTCTCTCTCCTCTCCACCTCCAGGTCTCTCTCTCTCTCCCCTCCAGGTCTCTCACTCCTCTCCAACTCCAGATATTTCTCTCTACTCCCCACCTCCAGGTCTCTCTCTCTCTCCTCTCCACCTCCAGGTATCTCTCTCTCCTCCCCATCTCCAGGTCTCTCTCTCTTCTCTCCACCTCCAGGTCTCTCTCCTCTCCACCTCCAGGTCTCTCTTTCCTCTGATCCTCCAGGTCTCTCGCTCCTCTCTCTCTCTCCTCTCCACCTCCAGGTCTCTCTCTCCTCTCCCCTCCAGGTCTCTCACTCCTCTCCAACTCCAGATATTTCTCTCTACTCCCCACCTCCAGGTCTCTCTCTCTCTCCTCTCCACCTCCAGGTATCTCTCTCTCCTCCCCATCTCCAGGTCTCTCTCTCTTCTCTCCACCTCCAGGTCTCTCTCCTCTCCACCTCCAGGTCTCTCTTTCCTCTGATCCTCCAGGTCTCTCGCTCCTCTCTCTCTCTCCTCTCCACCTCCAGGTCTCTCTCTCCTCTCCCCTCCAGGTCTCTCACTCCTCTCCAACTCCAGATATTTCTCTCTACTCTCCACCTCCAGCTCTCTCTCTCTCCTCTCCACCTCCAGGTCTTTCTCTCCTTTCCACCTCCAGGTCTCTCACTCCTCTCAACCTCCAGGTCTTTCTCTCTCCTCTCCACCTCCAGGTCTCTCTATCCAGGTCTCTCTCTCTCCTCTCCACCTCCAGGTCTCTCTCTCCTCTCCACCACCAGGTCTCTCTCTCCTCTCCACGCACAGGTCTCTCTCTCCTCTCTCTCCAGGTCTCTATCTCCACTCCACCTCCAGGTCTCTCTCTCTTCTCCACCCCAGGTTTTCTCTCTCTCCTCTCTCTCTCTAGGTCCCTCTCTCCTCTCTACCTCCAGGTCTTTCTCTGATATCCACCTCCAGGTCTTTCTCTCTTTTCTACCTCCAGGTCTTTCTCTCCTCTCCACCTAAAGGTCTCTCTCTCTCCTCTCCACCTCCAGGTCTCCCTCTCCTCTCCACCTCCAGGTCTCTCTCTCCTCTCCACGCACAGGTCTCTCTCTCCTCTCTCTCTCGCTCTCTCTCTCCTCTCCACCTCCAGGTCTCTTTCTCCTCTCCACCTCCAGGTCTCTCTCTCCTCTCCACCTCCAGGTTTCTCTCTCTTCTCTACCTCCAGGTCTCTCTATCCTCTCTACCTCCAGGTCTCGCTCTCCTCTCTCTCTCTCCTCTCCACCTCCATGTCTCTCTCTCCTCCCCACCTCCAGGTCTCTCTCTCTCTCCTCTCCACCTCCAGGTATCTCTCTCTCCTCCCCACCTCCAGGTCTCTCTCTCTCCTCTCCACCTCCAGGTCTCTCTCCTCTCCACCTCCAGGTCTCTCTTTCCTCTGATCCTCCAGTTCTCTCTCTCCTATCTCTCTCTCCTCTCCACCTCCAGGTCTCTCTCTCCTCTCCACTTCCAGGTCTCTCACTCCTCTCCAACTCCAGCTCTTTCTCTCTCCTCTCCACCTCCAGGTCTCTCTCTCTCCTCTCCACCTCCAGGTCTCTCTCTCCTCTCCACGCACAGGTCTCTCTCTCCTCTCTCTCTAGGTCTCTCTCTCCACTCCACCTCCAGGTCTCTCTCTCTTCTCCACCTCCAGGTCTCTCTCTCTCTCCTCTCCACCTCCAGGTCTCTCTCTCCTCTCCACCGCCAGGTCTCTCTCTCATCTTCACCTCCAGGTTTCTCTCTCTTCTCTACCTCCAGGTCCCTCTTTCCTCTGATCCTCCATGTCTCTCTCTCCTCTCTCTCTCTCCTCTCCACCTCCAGGTATCTCTCCCTTCTCTCCACCTCCAGGTCTATCTCTCCACTCCACCTCCAGGTCTCTCACTCTCCTCTCTCTCTCTAGGTTCCTCTCTCCTCTCTACCTCCAGGTCTCTCTCTCCTCTCCACCTCCAGGTCTCTCTCTCATCTTTACCTCCAGGTTTCTCTCTCTTCTCTACCTCCAGGTCTCTCTCTCCTCTCTACCTCCAGGTGTCGCTCTCCTCTCTCTCTCCTCTCCACCTCCAGGTCTCTCTTGATTCTCTCCACCTCCAGGTATCTCTCTCTCCTCCCCACCTCCAGGTCTCTCTCTCTCCACTCCACCTCCAGGTCTCTCTCCTCTCCACCTACAGGTCTCTCTTTCCTCTGATCCTCCAGGTCTCCCTCTCCTCTCTCTCTCTTTCTCCTCTCCACCTCCAGGTCTCTCTCTCCTCTCTACCTCCAGGTCTCTCTCTCCTCTCTACCTCCAGGTCTCTCTCATCTCACCTTATTAATTAATGATGTCCTCTCACCTCAGTTAATAATGGTATTCTCTTACCTCATTTAATAATGGTATCATATCACTTTATTTAATAATGGTATCATGTCACCTCATTTAATAATGGTATCATGTCACCTCATTTAATAATGGTATCCTCTCACCTCATTTAATACTGGTATCATCTCACCTTATTTAATAATGGTACCATGTCACCTCATTTAATAATGGTATTCTCTCACCTCATTTAATAATGGTATCTTCTTACCTCATTTAATAATGTTATCATCTCACCTCATTTAATAATAGTATCCTCTCACCTCATTTAATAATAGTATCCTCTCACCTCATTTAATAATGGTATCCTCTCACCTCATTTAATAATGGTATCCTCTTACCTCATTTAATAATGGTATTCTCTCACCCCATTTAATAATGTTATCTTCTTACCTCATTTAATGATGGTAATATCTTACTTCATTTAATAATGGTATTATCTTATCTCATTTAATAATGGTATCCTCTCACCTCATTTAATAATGGTATCCTCTCACCTCATTTAATAATGGTATCCTCTTACCTCATTTAATAATGGTATCCTCTCACCTCATTTAAAACTTGTTAGGGCCGTGGTCCAGTGGTGGGAACATCAATCAGCAGAAATGTTCATGTGCGCCACCTATAGTTTTTGATAAAACTCAAACTTTCATTAAAATGCACATACAATGTACTGAATTAAAGCTACACTCGTTGTGAATCTATCCACCAAGTCAGATTTGTCAAATGCTTTTCGGCAAAAGCATCAGAAGCTATTATCTGATAGCATGTATCCCCCAAAATACTGCAACGTCACCTAACGACAGATTTTGCGATAGCCGGGGGCTACTCAAAACGCAGAAATAAAATATAAAACATTCATTACCTTTGACGAGCTTCTTTCTTGGCACTCCTAGATGTCCCATAAACATCATTTTGGGTCTTTTTTCGATTAAATCGGTCCATATATAGCCTAGATATCGATCTATAAATAGGGTGTGATCAACGAAAAAATGAGCGTTTTGTAGCGTAACGTCATTTTTTTAAATAAAAAAAGTCGACGATAAACTATCACAAAACACTTCGAAATACTTTTGTAATGCAACTTTAGGTATTAGTAAACGTTAATACTCTATCAATATGATCACGGGGCGATGTAAATTCTTTAACTTCACGTCTTGAAATCATGGCCGGATATTGCTCAACCAAAACATCCTATCGGAGACCGGAGGAAATCGGCTCCCTTGTTTCGGTTTGACCAAGAAACAAAGCCGAAGCAAATGACAAGACTCTAGACATCGTGTGGAAGCTGTAGGTAATTGCAACCTCGACCTCATTTAATCTGGGTCACCTTTAACAAATCTTGGGAGTGGCGCATGGATATTTTTTTCCATTTTCAGTGATCAGATTTTCCTGCACTTTTCGATGAAACGCACGTTCTGTTATAGTCACAGCCGTGATTTAACCAGTTTTAGAAACGTCTGAGTGTTGTCTATCCACACATACTAATCATATGCATATACTATATTCCTGGCATGAATAGCAGGGCGCTGAAATGTTGCGCGATTTTTAACAAAAACTGCGAAAATTCGCAGCTTCCATAAGAGGGAAGCTGGTATCCTCTCACCTCATTTAATAATGGTATCCTCTCACCTCATTTAATAATGGTATCCTCTCACCTCATTTAATAATGGTATCCTCTCACCTCATTTAATAATGGTATCCTCTCACCTCATTTAATAATGGTATCCTCTCACCTCATTTAATAATGGTATTCTCTCACCTCATTTAATAATGGTATCCTCTCACCTCATTTAATAATGGTATCCTCTCACCTCATTTAATAATGGTATCCTCTTACCTCATTTAATAATGGTATCCTCTCACCTCATTTAATAATGGTATCTTCTTACCTGATTTAATGATGGTAAAATCTTACCTCATTTAATAATGGTATCCTCTCACCTCATTTAATAATGGTATCCTCTCACCTAATTTAATAATGGTATCCAATCACCTCATTTAATAATGGTATTCTCTCACCTCATTTAATAATGGTATCCTCTCACCTCATTTAATAATGGTATCCTCTCACCTCATTTAATAATGGTATCCTCTCACCTCATTTAATAATGGTATCTTCTTACCTGATTTAATGATGGTAAAATCTTACCTCATTTAATAATGGTATCCTCTCACCTCATTTAATAATGGTATCCTCTCACCTCATTTAATAATGGTATCCTCTCACCTCATTTAATAATGGTAATATCTTACCTCATTTAATAATGGTATCCTCTCACCTCATTTAATAATGGTAATATCTTACCTCATTTAATAATGGTATCCTCTCACCTCATTTAATAATGGTATCCTCTTACCTCATACCTACCTGTGTCCTTCCTGTCTTTGTATGTCTCTCTCTCTCCCTGCTCCCCCTCCCTTCCTCTCTCCCCTCTGTTTCTTATTTGCCCCATGGTGGTAGTGGTGTTCTAATCCATACCTGGACGGCCACCAAACGTGTCTGCAGACACCTGATTTAGCCTTGACTCTCTCTAGTCCTCCCCTCTTCTGTCTCTGTTTCGTCTGTTTGCGCGTCAGTCTCTCTGGCTTTGATTGGATATGTTTGCGCATATATGTATTTGTGTGTGTGACCTCGAGGTCGAGCTGCCATCAGGGTCAATGTGACCTCCAACTCACCGTCTCCCCCCGACACACACACACACACACACACACACACACACACACACACACACACACACACACACACACACACACACACACACACACACACACACACACACAACACACACACACACACACACACACACACACACACACACACACACACACACACACACACACACCACTATGATCAGTCCGTGCCTCACATCAGATATTTCAGACTAGAAGACAGATGGAGTAAATGTCAGGGAGATTTCAGTCTTTTCTACAATATGTTTCTCAGTATGAGCAATAGGGGATGACGTTGTCTCTATATCAGTTGTATTTTGCAGTTTAAGTACTGTTTAAAACTACGGTAACATTTATTTTTTAAGGTAATCTGACAAGCTTTTATTGATATTTCCCATTCAAACACACTATATTTGTTTAGGTAGCAAAAGGAATGTGTTTTTCCCAAGGTCTACCTGATAGCCCATAACTTCCACCTAATCTCCATGTTATCAGTCATTCAAAAGTCTCTCCAGATTTTCCAGTCTCGCGCGGAGTTCCGACCGTGTGTGTCATCATGGTTACCGATAGCGTTGTTTGTGTTATCGGTGGGGTGTGTTGTGTGCCAGACCACATCCACACTCCTCTTCTCTCCTCTCCCTCCCTGTAGGGCAGAGAGAATGAACCACAAGTTACTGTAATAGGCTGTGACCCACTTTGTTAATTATATAGAGAAGAAACTTGTAAAAAGCATGCCTTCATGAATACACACACACAACCACACACACACACAACCACACACACACACAACCACACACACACACACAACCACACACACACACACACACACAACACACACACACACACACCACACACACACACACACACACACCCACATACACACAACCACACACACACACACCACACACACACAACCACACACACACACACAACCACACACACACACAACCACACACACACAACCACACGCACACAACCACACACACACACAACCACAAACACACACACACACACACACAACCACACACACACACACACACACACAACACACACACACACACACACACACACACACACACACACACACACACACACACACACACACACACACACACACACACACACACACACAACACACACACACACACACACACACACACACACACACACACACACACACACACACACACACACACACACACACACACACACACACACAACACACACACACAACACACACACAACCACACACACACACACACCACACACACAACACACACACACACACACACACACACACACACACACACACACACACACACACACACACACACACACACACACACACACACACACACACCACACACACAACACACACACAACCACACACAACCACACACACAAAAACCACACACACACACACACACACACATACACACACACAACCACACACACAACCACACACACACATATAACCACACACACAACCACACACACACAACCACACACACACAACCACACACAACCAAACACAACCACACACACACAACCACACACACACACACAACACACACACACACACACACACACACACACACACACACACACACACACACACACACACACACACACACACACACACACACACACACACACACACACACATTTACACAACAAAATGGTGCAATGGTACATTTTTTACAGATGCACCATTGAGAGCATCTTGTCAGGCTGTATCACCGCCTGGTATGGCACTTGCACCAACCTCAGGGCTCTCCAGAGGGTGTTGCGGTCAGCCCAACGCATCACCGGGAGCACACTGCCTGTCGTTCAGGACATTTTTTATTTTTATTTTTTAACTAGGCAAGTCAGTTAAGAACAAATTCTTATTTACAATGACAGACTACCCCGGACGATACTGGGCCAATTGTGCACCGCCCTATGGGACTCCCAATCACGGTTGGATGTGATACAGCCTGGAATCAAACCAGGGACTGTAGTGACGCCTCTTGCACTGAGATGACGTGCCTTAGACAGCTGCGCCACTCGGGAGCCCTACTGCACCCGGTGACATATAAAACACCCGGTTTCACAGGAAGGCCAAGAATATCATTAAGGACCTCTGCCACCCGAGCCACGGCCTGTTCACCCCACTATCATCCAGAAGGCGAGGTCAGTACAGGTGCATCAAAGCTAAGAGCAAGAGACTGAAAAATAGCTTCTATCTCAAGGCCATCAGACTGTTAAATATCACTAGCCTGCTACCACCTGGTTACACAACCCTGCACCTTAGAAGCTGCTGCCCTATATACATAGACTTGGAACATTGGTCACTTTATTACTGTTTACATACTTTCTTACCCATTTCATATGCATATAATGTATTCCAAACTGGGGGGTTTGAGCCCTGAATGCTGATTGGCTGACAGCCGTAGTATATCAGAATGTATTCCATGGGTATGACAAAACATCTATTTTTACTGCTCTAATTACATTGGTAACCAGTCTATAATAGCAATATGAAACCTTGGGTGTTGGTGGTATATGGCCAATATACCACGGCTAAGGGCTGTATGCAGGCACTAGCATCGTACATAAGAACAGCCCTTAGCCGTGGTATATTGGCCATATACCACCAACCAATCTACATACTGTCCACAACGTCTATACATCCCATCACACACGCACACACACACACACACACACACACACACACACACACACACACACACACACACACACACACACACACACACACACACACACACACACACACACACACACACACACACACACACACACACAAATATACATTTGAAGTCGGAAGTTCACATAACCTTAGGTTGGAGTCATTGAAACTTCTTTTCAGCCACTCCACAAATGTCTTGTGAACAAACTATAGTTTTGGTATCTCGGTTAGCACATCTTCTATGTGCATGACACAAGGAATTTTTCCAACAATTGTTTCCAGACAGATTATTTCACTTATATGTGATGAATGTGATGAAAGAAATAAAAGCTGAAATAAATCATTCTCTCTACTATTATTCTGACATTTCACATTCTTAAAATAAAGTGGTGATCTCAACTGACCTAAGACAGGGAATTTTTACGAGGATTAAATGTCAGGAATTGTGAAAACTGAGTTTAAATGTATTTGGCTGAGACGTATGTAAATTTCCGACTTCAACTATATATATATATATATAGTACCAGTCAAAATTTTGGACACACCTACTCAAGAGTTTTTCTTTATTTGTACTATTTTCTACATTGTAGAATAATAGTGAAGACATCAGATCTGTGTAGTTACCCAAAAAGTTTAACCAGAAGGGGGTTATGGTACCCATTATGGTACCCATTTGGGAACGAACCCTCCCACGTTCAGCTGGAACGTGGCGCAATGGAACGCAAAAATATTCTTAGAAATATTTAACCTCCACACATTAACAAGTCCAATAGCTCAAATGAAAGATAAACACATCATAAACTTTAACTAAATATACATGTTCTACACATAGATAGATACACTTCTTCTTAATGCAACCGCTGTGTTTCATTTATTTTTAACGTTACAGAATTCGTTCACTAGGCTATAATATGAGACGGCGCTCAGAAATTAGCATTACGTCTCCTCTATCTTGGAGTCCACAGAAACCCAAATTTACCACATAAATATTCCCTTACCTTTGATGTTCTTCCATGAGAAGACCTGGAAGGAGTTATACTTACCAAAAACATTGTTTGGTTTTGAAGTCTGTGTCTTTAGGTTATCAAACGCGACAAATTCCGGTCGAAATGCAGCCAAAATTCTAGTGGATGCGCACCAAAACTTCAAAATTACATATTATATGTCGACTAAACTGGTCAAACTAAGTGCAGAATCAAGCTTTAGCATGTTATAAACGTGGAAAACAATCCTTAGCACGAACAGAAACACCGACATCGTTTGGTCAATCCTGGAAGAAAGAGAGCTCTGGAGCCGACGGCGCATGAAAGTACTTGTTTTTTCGCGTGACCCGAAGGTTTCAGCCCGCCAAAAGTCTTGTGGGCGCGCGATTCTCACAATGGCAAGCCCCATTGAATGCAGACATCGCGCTGAAGACATAGAAACTGTTCCCAGGTCTGTAGCTGCTTGGGAAGAGTGGGGGCGATGACGTCAAAGTTGGGCCAACTTTTCTGATGACAAGAGAGAGTTTGGGAGAATGGCTGCCCTGGGAGTTTTGCTTTACATACATACATAATTTGAACGGTTTTAGAAGCTTTAGAGTGTTTTCTATTCAATAATAATTATTATATGCATATATTAGCAATTTTGGACAGATTTTTTTCTGTTTACTATGGGCACGCAATTCCTCCAAAGGGGGCAGTAGTCAGCCCTATCCTTAAATCTAAAGAACAATAATAATTGAAATTC
>NC_088398.1:67388219-67535719 GCF_034236695.1 Oncorhynchus nerka | reverse complement strand
CAGTATTCAGAGCCCTTGACTTTTTCCACATTTTGTTACATTACAACCTTATTCTAAAATTGAGGCTTGGAACCTTTTTTCAATTTCCGCCTAAAATGACATACCCAAATCTAAACAGGAGGGGTTAAAACATTTGAACCCCGTTCCTACATTTGAATATAAAATTCATTTGACCAAACAAAACTATGCTACATTTTATCTCTGGGACCCTTGAGATGACAAATCAGAGCAAGATTATTGAATGTAAGGTCATTACTTACCTTCAGAGGTGAATGTATCAGACCAGTTGCCGTGATAAAAGTTTTTTGTTGTTGTGCACTATCCTCAAACAATAGCATGGTATTTTTTCACTGTAAATGCTACTGTAAGTTGGAGAGTGCAGTTAGATTAACACAAATGTAAGCTTTCTGCCAGTATAAGACATGTCTATGTCCTGGGAAATGTTCTTGTTACTTACAACGTCATGCTAATTACATTAGCGCACATTAGCTCAACCATCCCGGTGGAGGGACACCGATTCCGTAAAGGTTACAATGTTGTTTCTCTCTCTCCTATCTACACACAAAACAAAGGACAAAGCAAAAACAAGTTTGTAGACATTTTTGCTAATTTATAAATAATACAAATAAATGAAATATTACATTTACATAAATATTCAGACCCTTTACTCAGTGCTTTGTTGTAGCATCGTTGGTAGTGATAACAGCACAGAGTTTTCTTAGGTATGATGCTACAAGCTTGGCACACCTGTATTTGGGGAGTTTCTCACATTCTTCTCTGCAGATCCTCTCAAGCTCAGTCATGTTGGATGGGGAGCGTTGCTGCACAGCTATTTTCAGGTCTCTCCAGAGATGTTCGATCGGGTTCAAGTCCGGGCTCTGGCTGGGCCACTCAAGGACATTCAGAGACTTGTCCCGAAGTCATTCTGCATTGTCTTGGCTGTGTGTTTAGGGTCGTTGTCCTGTTGGAAGGTGAACCTTCACCCCAGTCTGAGGTCCTGAGCGCTCTGGAGCAGGTTTTCATCAAGGATCTCTCTGCTATGACAGTGAAATAATACCATGCTATTGTTTGAGGAGAGTGAACAGTTATGAACTTTAAAATGTATTAATAAACCAATTAGGCACATTTGGGAAGTCTTGAAACAAAATGTTGAACATAAATGCAATGGTTCATTGGATCAGTCTTAAACGTTGCACATACACTGCTGCCATCTATTGGCCAAAATCGAAATTGCATTATGACTTTCCATTGCATTTCAAAGATGATGGTATTATATTTTACCTGATCTAATGTGTTATAGTCTCCTACATTAATTTAACATTTCTACAAACTTCAAAGTGTTTCCTTTCAAATGGTATCCAAAATATGCATATCCTTGCTTCAGGTCCTGAGCTACAAGCAGTTAGATTTGGGTATGTCATTTTAGGCGAAAATGGAAAAAAAGGGGCGGATCCTAAATTAGGGAGGCCACTGTGTTCTTGGCCGAGGAACTGCACACAAGCCTAAGATCACCATGCGCAATGCTAAGCGTTGGCTGGAGTGGTGTAAAGCCAGAGGAATAATGGTCTGGGGCTGTTTTTCATGGTTTGGATTAGGCCCCTTAGTTCCAGTGAAGGGAAATCTTAACACTACAGCATACAATGACATTCTAGACGATTCTGTTTTTCCAACTTTGTGGCAACAGCTTGGGGGAAGGCCTTTTCCTGTTTTAGCATGACAATACCCCTGTGCACAAAGCAAGGTCCATACAGAAATGGTTTGTCGAGATCAGTGTGGAATAACTTGACAGGCCTGCACCTCAAACCCATGGGACACCTTTGGGATGAATTGGAATGCCGACTGCGAGCCAGGCCTAATTGCCCAACAACAGTGCCCGACCTCACTAATGCCCTTGTGGCTGAATGGAAGCAAGTCCCTGCAGCAATGTCAACCAGGGGAATCCAGGTCAAATCTATGATCCCATATTGATGTAATTTGTTAAATCCACCTCAATCAGTGTAGATGAAGGGGGGGACAGGCTAAAACATAATTTTTAAGCCTTGAGGCAATTGAGACATGGATTGTGTTTGTGTGACATTCAGAGAGTGAATGGGCAAGACAGAAGATTTAAGTGCCTTTGAACGGCGTATGGTAGTAGGTGCCAGACACACCGGTTTGTGTCAAGAACTGCAACGTTGCTGGGTTTTTCATGCTCGACAGTTTCCTGTGTGTATCAAGAACGGTCCACCACAAAGGACATCCAGCCAACTTGACACAATTGTTTGAAGCATTGGATTCAACATGGGTCAGCATTCCTGTGGACCACTTTCAACACCTTGTAGAGTCCATGCCCAATGAATTGAGGCTGTTCTGAGGGCAAAAGGGAGTGGTGCAACTCAATTTTTGGAAGGTGTTCTAAGTGTTTGGAATACTCAGTGTACACTGTATTGTAGTCATGGATCATCCTATGTAACTACTGCTGTACATACCTTTTCAATTCATATACTGTCCATACTGTCTATACACACCATTATATTCCGTACACTGACATTGTTCATTCCGATATGTGCGTATTGTTTGATATTGCTAGGTATTATTACCGCACTGTTGGAGCAAGAAACAAGCATCTCGCCTCACCTGCTATAACATCTGCAAATCTGTGTATGCAACCAATAAACTATGATTTGATTATATTAATCTGAGTATTCACACTAATCATAATATTATGTGAATGTAAACATACCCAATGATGAGTAAGAAAGAAAGTAAAAAGAAAGTAAAAGAACTGAACTGACTGAGTTACCACTATTTCTTCATAACATCCATTCACCGTAAGACGTCGTCATAACAACTCCTAAGAAGTCAACATGCTGTTATCTGGCCCAGTGTTATGAGAGGGAGAGGGAGAGGGAGAGAGAGAGAGAGAGAGAGAGAGAGAGAGAGAAAGAGAGAGGGAGAGAGAGAGAGAGAGAGAGAGAGAGAGAGAGAAAGAGAGAGGGAGAGTGAGAGAGAGAGAGAGAGAGAGAGAGACAGAGAGAGAGAGAGAGAGAGAGAGAGAGAGAGAGAGAGAGAGAGAGAGAGAGAGAGAAAGAGAGAGGGAGAGGGAGAGGGAGAGAGAGAGAGAGAGAGAGAGAGAGAGAGAGAGAGAGAGAGAGAGAGAGAGAGAAAGAGAGAGGGAGAAGGAGAGGGAGAGAGAGAGAGAGAGAGAGAGAGAGAGAGAGAGAGAGAGAGAGAAAATAAAGAAAGAAAGAAAGAAAGAAGAAAGACCTGACCTGTAGACTTCTGTGTTTGGTCTTTGATCCAGGTGTTTAAGCCCAGTTACCTCACAGTGGTTTAGGGAGCAACCAGAGTTTAGCCACTGAGATAACAGCTACTACAGCCTCTTTGCTAATGCACTCTGTGGGGCTCTGCAATGGACATGTTGTTCTCCTATCCTGGGTGTGGACAGATCTCTGTTAGTAGTGTGTACACAGCCATCATTCATGCCACAGAGGCATTTGACACAGTCCACAACCCTCAGTCAATGTGTGTGTGTGTCTGTGTGTGTGCGGGTGGATGTGTTTAACTGAAAGTAAACAAACAAAAATGTGACCAACTGGGGACATTTTGTTAGACCCCACAAGGTCAAATGCTATTTCTAAGGGGGTTTCGAGTTAAGGTTGACTTAGGTTTATGGTTAGTGTTACGGTTAGGTTTAGGAGTTAGAGTTAGAATTAGAATTGGAGGACACAGCGTCAGCACAGCTCAGTGCTATGTGGCATGTTGTTGACGTGTTACATTGTGGAAGAAGAAAATAATTTCATGCCATGCCACGTCTAACCATAGTCTGGACACCACATACAATTTTAAACAAACTTGAGACAAATATACCCTATAATGACTTAATTGACGTAGTGTGCCATTCATTTTTTATTTTGTATATAACAATCTTTAAATAGGATGCAGTTGGTAGCCTCAGATGGTATAGAACAGTGGATGCTTCTGAGGGGAGGATGGCTCAAATCAAATCCCATATCAAGTGAAATGTTATTGGTCACATACACATGGTTAGCAGATGTTATTGGTCACATACACATGGTTAACAGATGTTATTGGTCACATACACATGGTTAGCAGATGTTATTGGTCACATACACATGGTTAACAGATGTTATTGGTCACATACACACGGTTAGCAGATGTTATTGGCCACATACACATGGTTATCAGATGTTATTGGCCACATACACATGGTTATCAGATGTTATTGGCCACATACACATGGTTAGCAGATGTTATTGGTCACATACACATGGTTATCAGATGTTATTGGCCACATACACACGGTTAGCAGATGTTATTGGTCACATACACATGGTTAACAGATGTTAACAGTGTTACTTCCGGGTTGGAGCGAGCGGTCGCATCCGAGCGCTTCGGTCTGCAGGTAGTATAACTTTTCATTACATTTCATTACATTTCATTATAGTACAACGGTTTGATTTGTCTAATCTTAGCAATTTCTTCTTAGCTAGCTACATAGCCGTCTTTGTATCAAAGATAATTGCGTAATTATCGTATTTCGTCGTCCTAACGTAGTCTACACTGCTATCTGCCCAGCAGCTAGCCAGCTAGCCAGCTAGCAAACGTCCACCGCCTTCCGAATAGCAGCACTGTAAAAACTATTACACTCAACTGAACGACTTGATTAGGGTAGTGTTAGCTAGCTACATAGTTGTCTTTGCTGTCTTCGTATCCAAGATAATTGTGTAGTTTAGAGTGTGTAGTCTTAGAGTGATTATCTTAATTTACCGAGGTTAGCTAGCCAGCTATTTGTCGTCCTTAACGTAGGAGACACTGCTAGCTAGCCAACAGCTAGCCAACGTCTACCGAATAGAACTTCCTCACTCAACAACCCGGTCACATTCGCTCCACAGGTAGTATCACATTTTCATTTCATTTCATTACAGTACAACGGTTTGATTTGTTTGATCGTAGCTAGCTACATAGCTAGCTACATAGCCGTCTTTGTATCAAAGATAATCGTGTAGTCTAGAGCGATTTTCTAGGTTAGCTAGCCAGCTATTGTCGTTCTTTTAATGCAACGTAACGTAATCAACACTGCTAGCTAGCCAGCTAGCCCCCGAATAGCAGCACTGTTGAAACTATCACACTCAACGGAACGACTTGATTAGTGTAGTGCCAACAACGCAGCCACTGCCAGCTAGCCTACAAAGTCAACAACGCAGCCACTGCCAGCTAGCCTACTTCAGCAGTACTGTATCATTTTAATCATCTTAGTCAATAAGATTCTTGCTACGTAAGCTTAACTTTCTGAACATTCGAGACGTGTAGTCCACTTGTCATTCCAATCTCCTTTGCATTAGCGTAGCCTCTTCTGTAGCCTGTCAACTATGTGTCTGTCTATCCCTGTTCTCTCCTCTCTGCACAGACCATACAAACGCTCCACACCGCGTGGCCGCGGCCACCCTAATCTGGTGGTCCCAGCGCGCACGACCCACGTGGAGTTCCAGGTCTCCGGTAGCCTCTGGAACTGCCGATCTGCGGCCAACAAGGCAGAGTTCATCTCAGCCTATGCCTCCCTCCAGTCCCTCGACTTCTTGGCACTGACGGAAACATGGATCACCACAGATAACACTGCTACTCATACTGCTCTCTCTTCGTACACCCACGTGTTCTCGCACACCCCGAGAGCTTCTGGTCAGCGGGGTGGTGGCACCGGGATCCTCATCTCTCCCAAGTGGTCATTCTCTCTTTCACCCCTTACCCATCTGTCTATCGCCTCCTTTGAATTCCATGCTGTCACAGTTACCAGCCCTTTCAAGCTTAACATCCTTATCATTTATCGCCCTCCAGGTTCCCTCGGAGAGTTCATCAATGAGCTTGATGCCTTGATAAGCTCCTTTCCTGAGGACGGCTCACCTCTCACAGTTCTGGGCGACTTTAACCTCCCCACGTCTACCTTTGACTCATTCCTCTCTGCCTCCTTCTTTCCACTCCTCTCCTCTTTTGACCTCACCCTCTCACCTTCCCCCCCTACTCACAAGGCAGGCAATACGCTCGACCTCATCTTTACTAGATGCTGTTCTTCCACTAACCTCACTGCAACTCCCCTCCAAGTCTCCGACCACTACCTTGTATCCTTTTCCCTCTCGCTCTCATCCAACACTTCCCACACTGCCCCTACTCGGATGGTATCGCGCCGTCCCAACCTTCGCTCTCTCTCCCCCGCTACTCTCTCCTCCTCCATCCTATCATCTCTTCCCTCTGCTCAAACCTTCTCCAACCTATCTCCTGATTCTGCCTCCTCAACCCTCCTCTCCTCCCTTTCTGCATCCTTTGACTCTCTATGTCCCCTATCCTCCAGGCCGGCTCGGTCCTCCCCTCCCGCTCCGTGGCTCGACGACTCATTGCGAGCTCACAGAACAGGGCTCCGGGCAGCCGAGCGGAAATGGAGGAAAACTCCGCCTCCTGCGGACCTGGCATCCTTTCACTCCCTCCTCTCTACATTTTCCTCTTCTGTCTCTGCTGCTAAAGCCACTTTCTACCACTCTAAATTCCAAGCATCTGCCTCTAACCCTAGGAAGCTCTTTGCCACCTTCTCCTCCCTCCTGAATCCTCCTCCCCCCCTCCTCCCTCTCTGCAGATGACTTCGTCAACCATTTTGAAAAGAAGGTCGACGACATCCGATCCTCGTTTGCTAAGTCAAACGACACCGCTGGTTCTGCTCACACTGCCCTACCCTGTGCTCTGACCTCTTTCTCCCCTCTCTCTCCAGATGAAATCTCGCGTCTTGTGACGGCCGGCCGCCCAACAACCTGCCCGCTTGACCCTATCCCCTCCTCTCTTCTCCAGACCATTTCCGGAGACCTTCTCCTTACCTCACCTCGCTCATCAACTCATCCCTGACCGCTGGCTACGTCCCTTCCGTCTTCAAGAGAGCGAGAGTTGCACCCCTTCTGAAAAACCTACACTCGATCCCTCCGATGTCAACAACTACAGACCAGTATACCTTCTTTCTTTTCTCTCCAAAACTCTTGAACGTGCCGTCCTTGGCCAGCTCTCCCGCTATCTCTCTCAGAATGACCTTCTTGATCCAAATCAGTCAGGTTTCAAGACTAGTCATTCAACTGAGACTGCTCTTCTCTGTATCACGGAGGCGCTCCGCACTGCTAAAGCTAACTCTCTCTCCTCTGCTCTCATCCTTCTAGACCTATCGGCTGCCTTCGATACTGTGAACCATCAGATCCTCCTCTCCACCCTCTCCGAGTTGGGCATCTCCGGCGCGGCCCACGCTTGGATTGCGTCCTACCTGACAGGTCGCTCCTACCAGGTGGCGTGGCGAGAATCTGTCTCCTCACCACGCGCTCTCACCACTGGCGTCCCCAGGGCTCTGTTCTAGGCCCTCTCCTATTCTCGCTATACACCAAGTCACTTGGCTCTGTCATAACCTCACATGGTCTCTCCTATCATTGCTATGCAGACGACACACAATTAATCTTCTCCTTTCCCCCTTCTGATGACCAGGTGGCGAATCGCATCTCTGCATGTCTGGCAGACATATCAGTGTGGATGACGGATCACCACCTCAAGCTGAACCTCGGCAAGACGGAGCTGCTCTTCCTCCCGGGGAAAGACTGCCCGTTCCATGATCTCGCCATCACGGTTGACAACTCCATTGTGTCCTCCTCCCAGAGCGCTAAGAACCTTGGCGTGATCCTGGACAACACCCTGTCATTCTCAACTAACATCAAGGCGGTGGCCCGTTCCTGTAGGTTCATGCTCTACAACATCCGCAGAGTACGACCCTGCCTCACACAGGAAGCGGCGCAGGTCCTAATCCAGGCACTTGTCATCTCCCGTCTGGATTACTGCAACTCGCTGTTGGCTGGGCTCCCTGCCTGTGCCATTAAACCCTACAACTCATCCAGAACGCCGCAGCCCGTCTGGTGTTCAACCTTCCCAAGTTCTCTCACGTCACCCCGCTCCTCCACTCTCTCCACTGGCTTCCAGTTGAAGCTCGCATCCGCTACAAGACCATGGTGCTTGCCTACGGAGCTGTGAGGGGAACGGCACCTCAGTACCTCCAGGCTCTGATCAGGCCCTACACCCAAACAAGGGCACTGCGTTCATCCACCTCTGGCCTGCTCGCCTCCCTACCACTGAGGAAGTACAGTTCCCGCGCAGCCCAGTCAAAACTGTTCGCTGCTCTGGCCCCCCAATGGTGGAACAAACTCCCTCACGACTCCAGGACAGCGGAGTCAATCACCACCTTCCGGAGACACCTGAAACCCCACCTCTTTCAGGAATACCTAGGATAGGATAAAGTAATCCTTCTCACCCCCTTAAAAGATTTAGATGCACTATTGTAAAGTGGCTGTTCCACTGGACGTCTTAAGGTGAACGCACCAATTTGTAAGTCGCTCTGGATAAGAGCGTCTGCTAAATGACTTAAATGTAAATGTAATGTAATGGTCACATACACATGGTTAGCAGATGTTATTGGCCACATACACATGGTTAGAAGATGTTATTGGTCACATACACATGGTTAGCAGATGTTATTCGTCACATACACATGGTTATCAGATGTTATTGGCCACATACACATGGTTATCAGATGTTATTGGCCACATACACATGGTTAGCAGATGTTATTGGTCACATACACATGGTTATCAGATGTTATTGGCCACATACACACGGTTAGCAGATGTTATTGGCCACATACACATGGTTATCAGATCTTATTGGCCACATACACACGGTTAGCAGATGTTATTGGCCACATACACATGGTTAGCAGATGTTATTGGCCACATACACATGGTTAGAAGATGTTATTGGCCACATACACATGGTAATCAGATGTTACTGCGAGTGTAGCTGTAACAGATTTCCTCCTTTTCGTCTGAGGATCGGACCAAAGTGCAGCGTGGTAAGTGTTCATTATGATTTTAATTGAAGAAAGCACTGAACACTGAATCAAAACAATAAACGATGACGTGAATTTACAAAACTGAAACAGTACCGTGTGGCCCAAACACTCACACGGAAACAAACACCCACAAACCAAAAGTGAAACCCAGGCTACCTAAGTATGATTCTCAATCAGAGACAACTAACGACACCTGCCTCTGATTGAGAACCATACTAGGCCGAACACAAAAACAACATAGAAAAACAAACATAGACTGCCCACCCCAACTCACGCCCTGACCATACTAAAACAAAGAATAAAATAACAGAACTATGGTCAGAACGTGACAGTAGCTAAATGCTTATGCTTTTAGATCCGACAGTGCAGCAGTATCTAACAGGTAATGTCTAACAATTCCACAACAAATCTAATATCTAACAATTCCACAACAATACCTAATATCTAACAATTCCACAACAAATCTAATATCTAACAATTCCACAACAAATCTAATATCTAACAAATTCCACAACAAATCTAATATCTAACAATTCCACAACAAAACCTAATATCTAACAATTTCACAGCAAAACCTAATATCTAACAAATTCCACAAAAAACCTAATACACACAATCTATTAAAGGAATGAGAATATATAAGTATAAAATATATGGATGAGCAGTGACAGAGCAGTTAAGATGTAATAGATAGTAAAGAATAGGTAGTGAAGGATACAGTATACAGTATATACATATGAGATGAGTAATGCAAGATATGTAAACATTCTTAGAGTGGCATTATTAAAGTGACTAGTGTTCCATTTATTAAAGTGGCCAATGATATCAAGTCTGTAGGTAGGCAGCCGCCTCTCTGTGATAGTGGTGGCTGTTTAACAATCTGATGGCTTTGAGATAGAAGGTGTTTTTCAATCGCTATGTCCCGGCTTTGATGCACCTGTACTGACCTCTCCTTCTGGATGATAGAGGGGTGAACAGGCAGTGGCTCGGGTGGTTATTGTCCTTGATTATATTTTTGCCTTCCTGTGACATCGGGTGGTGTAGGTGTCCTGGAGGGCAGGTAGTTTGCCCCCTTGTGATGCGTTGTGCAGACCGCACCATCCTCTGGAGAGCCTTGTGATTGTGGGCGGTGCAGTTGCCGTACCAGGCGGTGAAACAGCCCGACAGGATGCTCTCAATTGTGCAGCTGTAATAGTTAGTGAGTGTTTTTGGTGACAAGCCACATTTTTTCAGTCTCCTGAGGTTGAAGAGGTGCTGTTTCACCTTGTTCACCACGCTGTCTGTGTGGGTGGACCATTTCAGTTTGTCCGTGATGTGTACGCTGAGGAACTTAAAACTCTCCACCCTCTCCACTGCTGTCCCGTCAATGTGGACAGGGGGGTGCTCCCTCTGCTGTTTCCTGAAGTACACGATCAGCTCCTTTGTTTTGCTGACATTGAGTGAGAGGTAATTTCCCTGACACTGTTTTAGTTTTGGCCTATAGGAGGGGAGCAATAAGATGGAGTCATGGTCAGATTTGCCAAAAGGAGAGCGGAGAGGGCCTTGTATGCATCGGGGGAGTTAGAGTAGCGATGGTCGAGCGTGTTACTCGCTCGTGGACAGCAATCGATATGCTGAGAGAATTTAGGTAGCCTGGCTTTGTTAAAATCCCCAGCTACAATAAATGCACCCTCAGGATATATGGATTCCAGTTGGCATAAAGTCCCGTGAAGTTCCTTGATGGTCGTCTTAGTATCCGCTTGAGGAGGGATATACACGGCTGTGACAATAACCGAGGAGAGTTCTCTTGGGAGATAATACGGTCATCATTTGATTGTGAGTAATTCTAGGTCAAGTGAACAAAAGGACTTGAGTTCATGTATGTTGTTACAATTACGCTATGAGTCATTAATCATGAAACATACTGCTCCGATGCACTGAAATTCCCATTGGCTGTATGGACTCCGACAGCATGTCCCCAGCTAGCCATGTTTCCGTGAAACAGAGTATGTTACAATCCCGGATATCTCTTTGGAAAACAACTCTTACCCTGATGTTGTCTACTTTGTTAACTAGGGACTGGACATTAGCGAGTAATATACTCAGAAGCGGTGGGTGGTGTGCGCGCATCTGAAGCCTCACTAGAAGACCGCTCCGGCACCCTCTCCTCTGGCGGCATTGTTTTGGGTCGGCCTCTGGAATCAGTTCAAAAGCCCTGGGATGTGCAGACAAAGGATCCGCTTTGGGAAGTCGTATTCCTGGTCATGGTGCTGGTTGTGCTGTTAAGTTGACGTCTCTCTGATATCCAATAGTTCTTCCCAGTTCTGTGTAATAACACTTAAGGTTTTCTGGGCTAACAATGTAAGAAATAATACATTAAAAAAACAAATAATGCACAGTTTCCTAAGGACTAGAAGCGAAGCTGCCATCTCTATCGGTGCCATCTTTTTAATGATGTCTGGAATGGAGAAAATGGAATTTTATCTAACCATGTGGTTGATACAATTCTATTGATGCCATTCCAGTCATTCCTATGAGCCGTCCTCCCCTCAGCAGCCTCCACTGGTATGGAACATACACAAAACCTGTCTGCCAAGCACACTGCGGGGGGTTTCAGATCCCAGATAGCATGCCTATGAAAACATCATTTTCTACAGGTGCAGATGTAGTCTTCATTTGACCCTGCTTCACACAGCAGGAAAATAATCCTGCAGCAACAGGAAATGTTAATTATTATTTGGATTATAATTTACATTTTTGTAGGGGTTGGTACATTTTTCAATAGGGCAAATCAAGCCAGAAAATTTAAAGTGGAAATGACAAACTTTAGAAGCCTTTTTAAACCTTGAACGCACCAACATTTGCATTTCCTGTTGCAATTCTCTGCGACAACAGAGTGATCAAATTAAGATAGCAGATTTGTACAGATCAGTATTCTAGATTAACTTTACCCTGACCACTATTATAATCAAATTAAATCAAATTGTATTTGTCACACGCGCCGAATACAACATGTGTAGTAGACCTTACAGTGAAATGCTTACTTACAAGACCTTATCCAACAATGCAGTTTTAAGAAAAATAAGTGTTAAGAAAGTATTTACTAAAATGTTGGTGTTTGGTATTTCAACAGTTCTAACAGGTGGGACAAGTGCTGAAGACACGAAGGAGACTTGAACAGCTACCAGTTTGTCATCACCAGCCTGTTGGCCAAACACTGACACTGGCCCATCTCTCAGCCCGGATTCCCCTGCTCCTGCCATTGTGTTCTGTGTCAACATTACACCATTGGCGTGACTTCAACCTTTACCATAACACACACAACAGGAGAGGTGAGCACAGTGTCACAGTGTAGAAATAGAGCACACACACAGTGTAGAAATAGGGCACACAGATATGCTATTCTAAAGGCAGGCCAGAAGATACTGTGCTTTCAGAAAGTATTCACACCCCTTGATTTTTCCCCACATTTTGTTGTGTTACAAATTTATAATTGTTTTAATGTCGATTTTGTTTTGTCACTGGCCTACACACAATACCCCATAATGTCAAAGTGGAATTATGTTTTTCGAGAAAAAAAAACAATAATTACAAATGAAAAGCTGAAATGTCTTGAGTCAATAAGGATTCAACCCCTTTGTTTGGCCTAAATACGCCAATAATCAGAAATAAAAATGTGCTTAACAAGTTACATAATAAGTTGCAGGGACTCTGTGTCCAATAATAGTGTTTAACATAATTGTTGAATAACTACCTCATTTCTGTACCCCACACATACAATTATCTGTAAGGTCCCTCAAGCACTGAATTTCAACCACAGATAAAACCAGAAAGAGCAGGGAGGTTTTTCAATGCCTCTGAAAGAAGGGCACCTATTGGTAGATAGGAACATATTTTAAAAGAAGACATTGAATATACTTTTGAACATGGTGAAGTTATTAATTACACTTTGGATGGTGTATCAATACACCCAGTCACTACAAAGATACAGGTGTCCTTCCTAACTTAGTTGCAGGAAAAGAAGGAAACCGGTCAGGGATTTCACCATGAGTACCATGCTTCATATTTTCAAGCATGGTGGTGGCGTCATCATGTTATGGGTATGCTTGTCATCCGCAAGGATTAGGGAGTATTCTTTTTATTTTTTCAAAAATAAATGGAATAGAGCTAAGCACAGGCAAAATCCTAGAGGAAGACCTGGTTCAGTCTGCTTTCCACCAGACACTAGGAGACAGTAACCTAAAACACAAGGCCAAATATACACCGGAGTTGCTTTCCAGAGTGGCATAGTTACAGTTGTGACTTAAATCGGCTTGAATTGTTATACTTTTTTATGTAAAATGTCAAATCTATGACAAGACTAGAAAATGGCTGACTTGCAAAGATCCACAACCAACTTGACAGAGCTTGAAGAATTGTAAAAATAATAATGAGCAAATATTGTACAGTCTAGGTGTGCAAAGCTTCTTGAGACTTACCCAGAAAGATCCAGCTGTAATCGCTGGCAAAGGTGATTCTAACATGTATTGACTAAGGGCTGTGAATATGTACACCTGCATTGCTTGCTGTTTGGGGTTTTAGGCTGGGTTTCTGTACAGCACTTTGTGACATCAGCTGATGTAAGAAGGGCTTTATAAATACATTTGATTGAATACTTATGTAAATAATACATTTCTGCATTTCATTTTAAAAATTGCAAACATTTCTAAAATCTTGTTTTCACTTTGTCATTATGGGGTATTGTGTGTAGACGGGTGAGAACAAAAACATCTATTTAATTCATTTTGAGTTCAGGCTGTAACGCAACAACATTTGAAATAAGTCAAGGGGTATGAATACTTTCTGAAGGCACCGTATGAAGTTCAATTTGGGCCCAAATTCAGACATAGGAAATGTAAGTGTTTTGATTTAAACTTCTCAGTATGTGGTATTCAGACTTACCTTAGAGCTCTTTGGGAGTGGCTCCCTTATGCACACTGAATACATTTTATTAAACCGCTGAAAACCCTTCCATTTGATGGCCAGCAGATTTTCTCATGGAGTTTTCATTCAATGGGAATATCAGTGCATTTATCTAAAGCCATGCCTTTAAATACAGTGTTTCTTTCATTCCAATTAGCTTGACAGTATAATACATGGAGAGAATGTATTATGATCTTGTAGATTATTAACGGTTAGCAACGTATTTAAGAAATCTACCTATTTCATAAAGAACTGATTTGGACAGCCTTTATGCACAAAACATATTGGTCAATTAAAAACAGCGGTTTGATTAATCCTGAAAGTTGTTCAATCCATTAAATAAATATTATATATTGGAAAGAGGAGAAAAGCGTAACAACAGGAGTTGAAAAATAATCCCATAAATCGACCCTAATCCTCACTGATCATGGATCTGATATGACAAAGGTCCAGTCGTAGTAAACTATGCACCAGACTCCAGGTTTAGACGGCCAGGCTTGGTCTGCGTTCCATGATGATTCCATGAAGTGGACGACATGTCCCAAATGATTGAACAACGTGTAATATGTTAAATATTATCCAGTATTGTTATCTACCCTCAGGATCAACCACAAGGACGTGATAGAGGAAATAAAGGGAAACTAACTTTGTCATGGATTGATGCCAAATGTAGGCTACAATTTTAAAGGAAACTAACACTAAAATGACAGTTAAAAATGTGACTGGGTTTTACTGATGGTGACTATCGATAGTGGTTCATATTTAAGAGGTTGATCCAAATTGTTAAAAAAATATATATTGAAATTGGGAAAAAATGAATTGGGTGTTTTCCCACTTGGAACCTCAACCCTATTCATGGTTACCTCGCATATAAAGGTGGTGAAATTATGAGGGAAGTAAGTCAAGGTATACGGCGTATCTGTAGACACATCTCTGACACATCAATTTCTGTGATCTTCACCCCAAATGAATACCTAGCTGACATGCATTTGCCCAAGGTCAGGGTCAGGAGGTCAGAATACTTGTAGAGAGAAAGGTGCTAAAAAAGGGAATGAAGTTCCATTTATGTGCGTGTAACTTGGGTCTGAATTCCCCCTTTGTCAAAAAACTGACAGTGAACTGAGACTAGTATTGGATCACAGGTGCTTTATCCTCGCTGATACACAGAGACCCACAGAGGAAGAGAAAACAAATGGGAAAACGATAGAAGCAGCCTGACAGTATTGAGCAGACAATGCATCGCCATGTGACTGTCTATGTGTGTGTGCAACTGTCTGTGTGTATGTTTGTGTGCAACTGTCTGTCTGTGTGTGTACGTGTGTGTGACTGTCTGTGTGTGTGTGTGTGTCTGTCTGTGTGTGTCTGTGTGTGTGCATGTGTGTGCATGTGTGTGACTGTCTGTGTGTGTGTGTGTGTGTGTGTGTGTGTGTGTGTCTGCCTGTGTGTGTCTGTGTGTGTGCGTGTGTGTGTGTGTGTGTGTGTGTGTGTGTGTGTGTGTGTGTGTGTGTGTGTGTGTGTGTGTGTGTGTGTGTGTGTGTGTGACTGTCTGTGTGTGTGTGTGTACCAGACGGTGCGTCACCTGGCTGCTAGGGAACTGCCTTGTGATATGCCTGCTGAATACTAATGCGTTGGAGTCAATGAGGAACAGACCATTTTGACCGCATGGGGAACAGAGGGACCCTGGCTGGGAAAAATGGTACTTTCCCAGACACTACTGATCCCCAGTGTCCTGCTTTTTACCAGAGAGAAACAGAGAGAAAGAGAAAGAGAGAGAGGGGGGAGGGATAAAGAGAGAGGGAGGGAGAGAGGGGGAGAGAGAGAGCAAGAGTGAGAGAGAGGGAGGGAGAGTGAGTGAGTAAGAGAGACCAGAACATGTTTTAATTCACACACACAAACACCCTTTCATACATATTAAAAAATCCCCCCAGACAAATGTATTGATATTCACATCATCTAAATAATTACTGTTCTTATCAGATGGGCCATTGAATCCATGAATGAACATACAATATATTGTAAATAGTACATTTACACTCAGCTATGAGGATCCCACTATTTCCCCTTTCTGAAATCATTCTTACCAGATTAATCGACCTTAGGACCGCTATGCTTTCAGTAACACACACACACTGAACGAGCATTCCTCTCTCCCACACACACAATTACAATGTCATGAATGTGTGTGTGTGTGTGCGTGTATGTGTGTGTGTGTGTGTGTGTGTGTGTGTGTGTGTGTGTGTGTGTGTGTGTGTGTGTGTGTGTGTGTGTGAGTGTGTGTGTGTGTGCATGCACATGCACATGCATGTGTGTCTTTTAGGTTTACATGCACTGCATGCACGAGTGTGTGTGTGTGTTTCTTTATCAATTATACCATTGCAGTGTCATTAAAGGGTGGTAATGATTTCCGATAGCTGTGCTTAGTGATGGTGATGGTGGAGCTGATACTATCACTGACTGCCTGTGACGTTCCTCTCTGCAGTGAGTGGTTGGAGGACGGGCCAGATATCACTATCTCAGGTCATTACTACTGGCTGTCTGGAAACACTGGTCACTATGACCATGCCCTGGCCTCTATGTACACTGAGTATACCAAACATTAGGAACACCTTCTTGATATTGAGTTGCACCCCCTCTTCCTCCCTTTAGCCCTCAGAACAGCCTCAATTTGTCAGGGCATGGACTCTATAAGGTGTTAAAATCATTCCACAGGGATGCTGGCTCATATTGACTCCAATGCTTCCCAAACTTGTGTCCCTGGGGCAGCAGGGTAGCCTAGTGGTTAGAGCGTTGGACTAGCAACCAAAAGGTTGCAAGTTTGAATCCCCGAGCTGACAAGGTACTAATCTGTCATTCTGCCCCTGAACAGGCAGTTAACCCACTGTTCCTAGGCCGTCATTGAAAATAAGAATTTGTTCTTACCTGACTTGCCTAGTAAAATAAAGGTAAAACAAATAAATAAAGTTGACTCGATGTTGTCACGTTCTGACCTTAGTTCCTTTGTCTTGTTTTAGTATGGTCAGGGCATGAGTTGGGATGGGAAGTCTATGTTTGTTTTTCTATGTTGTATTTTACGTTTGGCCTGGTATGGTTCTCAATCAGAGGCAGGTGTCATTAGTTGTCTCTGATTGAGAATCATACTTAGGTAGCCTTTTTCCACCTGTGTTTGGTGGGTGATTATTTTCTGTTTTGTGTTTAATCACTAGACAGGAATGTTTCATTTGTTCATTCTTCATAGTTGTTATTTTGTTTAGTGTTAAGTTTTGATTATATTAAAAATCATGAAGACTTACCACGCTGCACCTTGGTCCTCACCTTCTTCCACCGACGACGGCCATTACAGATGTCCTTTGGATGGTGGACCATTCTTGATGACCACGGGAAACTGTTGAGCGGGAAATATCCAGCAGTGTTGCAGTTCTTTGCGCCTGGCACCTACTACCATACCCCGTTCAAAGGAATATCAGAACGAGGAATATCAGAACGAGGAATGTTAGAACGAGGAATATCAGAACGAGGAATATAAAAACCTAGGAATATCAGAACGAGGAATGTCAGAATGAGGTATATAAAGAACTAGCAATATCAGAACGAGGAATATCAGAATGAGGTATATAAAGAACTAGAAATAGCAGAACGAGGAATGTCAGAACGAGGAACGTCAGACCGAGGAATGTCAGACCGAGGAATGTCAGAACGAGGAATGTCAGACCGAGGAATATCAGAACGAGGAATGTCAGACCGAGGAATATCAGAACGAGGAATGTCAGACCGAGGAATGTCAGAACGAGGAATGTCAGATTGAAGAATGTCAGAACGAGGAGTGTCAGAACGAGGAACGTCAGACCGAGGAATGTCAGAACGAGGAATGTCAGACCGAGGAATGTCAGAACGAGGAATGTCAGACCGAGGAATATCAGAACGAGGAATGTCAGACCGAGGAATGTCAGAACGAGGAATGTCAGATTGAGGAATGTCAGAACGAGGAATGTCAGATTGAGGAATATCAGAACGAGGAATGTCAGAACGAGGAATGTCATATCGAGGAATATCAGAACGAGGAATGTCAGAACGAGGAATGTCAGGCCGAGGAATATCAGAATGAGGAATGTCAGAATGAGGAATGTCAGACCGAGGAAAGTCAGAACGAGGAATGTCAGACCGAGGAATATCAGAACGAGGAATGTCAGAACGAGGAATGTCAGAACGAGGAATGTCAGATCGAGGAATATCAAATGAGGAATGTCAGAACGAGGAATGTCAGGTTGAGGAATGTCAGAACGAGGAATATCAGAACGAGGAATATCAGAACGAGGAATATCAGAACGAAGAATATCAGAACGAGGAATGTCAGACCGAGGAATATCAGAACGAGGAATATCAGAATGAGGAATATCAGAACGAGGAATATCAGAACGAGGAATATCAGAACGAGGAATGTCAGACCGAGGAATATCAGAACGAGGAATGTAAGACCGAGGAATATCAGAATGAGGAATGTCAGACCGAGGAATATCAGAACGAGGAATATCAGAATGAGGAATATCAGAACGAGGAATATCAGAACGAGGAATATCAGAACGAGGAATGTCAGACCGAGGAATATCAGAACGAGGAATGTAAGACCGAGGAATATCAGAATGAGGAATGTCAGAACGAGGAATGTCAGATCGAGGAATATCAGAACGTGGAATGTCAGACCGAGGAATATCAGAACGAGGAATGTCAGAACGAGGAATGTCAGACCGAGGAATATCAGAACGAGGAATATCAGAACGAGGAATGTCAGACCGAGGAATATCAGAACGAGGAATATCAGAATGAGGAATATCAGAACGAGGAATATCAGAACGAGGAATGTCAGACCGAGGAATATCAGAACGAGGAATGTAAGACCGAGGAATATCAGAATGAGGAATGTCAGAACGAGGAATGTCAGATCGAGGAATATCAGAACGAGGAATGTCAGACCGAGGAATATCAGAACGAGGAATGTCAGAATGAGGAATATCAGAACGAGGAATGTCAGAACGAGGAATGTCAGAACGAGGAATGTCAGATCGAGGAATATCAGAACAAGGAATGTCAGAACGAGGAATGTCAGGTCGAGGAATATCAAATGAGGAATGTCAGAACGAGGAATGTCAGGTTGAGGAATATCAGAATGAGGAATGTCAGAACGAGGAATGTCAGAACGAGGAATATCAGAATGAGGAATGTCAGAACGAGGAATGTCAGAACGAGGAATATCTGAACGAGGAATGTCAGACCGAAGAATATCAGAACGAGGAATGTCAGAACGAGGAATGTCAGATCGAGGAATATCAGAACGAGGAATATCAGAACGAGGAATGTCAGACCGAGGAATATCAGAACGAGGAATATCAGAACGAGGAATATCAGAACGAGGAATGTCAGACCGAGGAATATCAGAACGAGGAATGTAAGACCGAGGAATATCAGAATGAGGAATGTCAGAACGAGGAATGTCAGATCGAGGAATATCAGAACGTGGAATGTCAGACCGAGGAATATCAGAACGAGGAATGTCAGAACGAGGAATGTCAGACCGAGGAATATCAGAACGAGGAATATCAGAACGAGGAATGTCAGACCGAGGAATATCAGAACGAGGAATATCAGAAGAGGAATACAGAGGAATATCAGAACGAGGAATATCAGAACGAGGAATGTCAGACCGAGGAATATCAGAACGAGGAATGTAAGACCGAGGAATATCAGAATGAGGAATGTCAGAACGAGGAATGTCAGATCGAGGAATATCAGAACGAGGAATGTCAGACCGAGGAATATCAGAACGAGGAATGTCAGAATGAGGAATATCAGAACGAGGAATGTCAGAACGAGGAATGTCAGATCGAGGAATATCAGAACAAGGAATGTCAGAACGAGGAATGTCAGGTCGAGGAATATCAAATGAGGAATGTCAGAACAAGGAATGTCAGGTTGAGGAATATCAGAATGAGGAATGTCAGAACGAGGAATGTCAGAACGAGGAATATCAGAATGAGGAATGTCAGAACGAGGAATGTCAGAACGAGGAATATCTGAACGAGGAATGTCAGACCGAAGAATATCAGAACGAGGAATGTCAGAACGAGGAATGTCAGATCGAGGAATATCAGAACGAGGAATATCAGAACGAGGAATGTCAGACCGAGGAATATCAGAACGAGGAATATCAGAACGAGGAATATCAGAACGAGGAATGTCAGACCGAGGAATATCAGAACGAGGAATGTAAATCCGAGGAATATCAGAATGAGGAATGTCAGAACGAGGAATGTCAGATCGAGGAATATCAGAACGAGGAATGTCAGATCGAGGAATATCAGAACGAGGAATGTCAGAATGAGGAATATCAGAACGAGGAATGTCAGAACGAGGAATGTCAGATCGAGGAATATCAGAACGAGGAATGTCAGGTCGAGGAATATCAAATGAGGAATGTCAGAACGAGGAATGTCAGGTTGAGGAATATCAGAATGAGGAATGTCAGAACGAGGAATGTCAGAACGAGGAATATCAGAACGAGGAATATCAGAACGAGGAATGTCAGAACGAGGAATATCAGAACGAGGAATATCAGAACGAGGAATGTCAGAACGAGGAATATCAGAACGAGGAATGTCAGACCGAGGAATATCAGAACGAGGAATGTCAGACCGAGGAATATCAGAACGAGGAATGTAAGACCAAGGAATATCAGAATGAGGAATGTCAGAACGAGGAATGTCAGACCGAGGAATATCAGAACGAGGAATATCAGAACGAGGAATTTCAGAACGAGGAATATCAGAACGAGGAATGTCAGAACGAGGAATATCAGAACGAGGAATATCAGAATGAGGAATATCAGACCGAGGAATGTCAGAACGAGGAATGTCAGATTGAGGAATGTCAGAACGAGGAACGTCAGAACGAGGAATGTCAGAGTCCGGCAGAAAATACGTGGTGTGTATAGACAGTATAAGTATAAGTATATATAAGTAGGTATGTACAGAAGAACTTACATAGGATGAGCTATGTTGAGAATACAGAATTGAGAATACAGAATAGGAGAATATAACTACATACACAGAGACACAGCCCTCCTCAAGTGTTATATATATATAAACCCAATGCCGCTAACAGAAATACAAGGGAGAGGAAGAATGTCATGTAAAGAATAATGTAAAGAACAAATCAGATGGCAATTAATTACCCCTAATCAATTAAACAATTGTGTTTAATGTTTTTTTACATCATATTTTAAGTACACTTTGTGACACTGTCAAAAAACACTATGACCATCCTGTGTCACTTTACTTGGACTAAGATAATAGACTTTATTACACTGTCAAGAGGCATTATGACCATCATAATCATAAAAGTCGGATATGCCTATCACATTCTGTACTGCCCTTATGTCAGTCATCAGTCACAAATATGTTCCTGCATTCATCCCAGTCATCAGAAACAGAGCTTTGGGGTAGGTACATGTCTGACATTAATGTGTGCACAATTGCAATGATCATTTAATATGGTCAATTTCAGAAAATGTTCTATAACATAAACATACTGTTCACAAGTAATCTATGGTGTAATGGAATGTGTTGCCTTGTGTGGTAGGTTTTGTGGGTTTTAACACTACACACTTATGTAGGTGTCATAACCAGCCATAAAATAACCCAATATATGTCACAACAGGTCTACATATATGTGTCAGGACAGTTATGGCCATATTGTGACAGGTTATGACAAGTTATGTCAGCTGTTATGAAATATTATGACATGGTTATGACCGTGTAATGATGTGTTATGACACTGGGTGTCAAGTAAAGTCTTACCCAAAATCCACCAAGAAATGGCTGATTGACCACAAAATTAAAACTTTGCTATGGCCATATATTATATGTCTCTGGACTTGAACCCCATTGAAAAGCTGTGGTTAGAATTGAAGAGTGCAGTCGATAATATCAGATACATGACATAAAGGATCTCTTCTCTCTGAGCAAATTGTATTATTATAACTTATTTAAAAATAGCTATTTTTTATTTTTTTGCTCATCTTTACCAAGGGATCATATAATTCTGGAGCTGAGTGTATTTAAACATAAATACATAGAAACAAAAGGATGCTTACTCCCCGCTCTCTCCCTCCAATCAGAGTTCCTATCTCTCCTCTCCTTGATTTTCCCGTAAAAGAAAATAAATGAGATTATGGGAAAATCATGAGATTTAATTAGCTGGCAAGAGCTTGATTAAAGAAGAGAACCAGGGTGTCACGTTCATCGTAATGAGTAGACCAAGGCACAGCGTGAGTAGAGTTCCACATATTTTTAATAAACCGAAACTCAGCAAAACAAAACAAATAAGCACAAACGAAACGTGAAGCTACTGGTGCAGACAGGCAACTATCCGTAGACAAGATCCCACAAATACAAATGAGGATATGGCTACCTAAATATGATCCCCAATCAGAGACAATGATAAACAGCTGTCTCTGATTGGGAACCATATCAGGCCAACATATAAAAAACCTAGAGGACCCACCCTAGTCACTATCACACCCCAACCAACACAGAGAATAAACAGTTTACTATGGTCAGGGTAGCCTTGGGGCGGCAGGGTAGCCTAGTGGTTAGAGCGTTGGACTAGTAATCGGAAGGTTGCAAGTTCAAACCCCCGGGCTGACAAGGTACAAATCTGTCGTTCTGCCCCTGAACAGGCAGTTAACCCACTGTTCCTAGGCTGTCATTGAAAATAAGAAATTGTTCTTAATGAACCTGGTAAAATAAAAAATAAAATAAATGGTCAGGGTGTGACACAGGGAGATTTATATTCTATTGGGGAGGTGTTTGTTGATGGGTCATCATTCCATCATACCTGCCCCTGCCGAGGTGGTTCGAGTGTTGGACTTGTAACCAAAAGGGTGCAAGATCAAATCCCTGAGCTGACAAGGTACAAATCTGTTGTTCTGCCCCTGAACAAGGCAGTTAACCCACTGTTCCTAGGCTGTCATTGAAAATAAAAAATTGTTCTTAATTAACTGACTTGCCTAGTTAAATAAAGGTAAAATTAAATATATATATATACATCAAAGCCAGCCTCTGGCTTTGATGTATAGCCTTATAGAATTCTATAGCCTTATAGAATTGTGGCAGAGGAAAGTTAAGGGTGTTCCCAACAAATTTCCCCTTCTTATCTCATATCTCCATAAAATCTCATGTTGTATTGTCAAATACACCAGATAGGTGCAGTGAAATGTTTTGTTTTACAGGGTCAGTAGTATGGCACCCATGGAGCAAATTAGGGTTACGTGCCTTGCTTAAATTAAGGGCACATCGGCAGATTTTTCACTTTGCCGGGCTGAGGTATTCGAACCAGCAACTTTTCGGTTACTGACCCAATGCTCTAAATGCTAGGCTGTTGCCGCCTTATCATATCTCCACTCTCACAACTCACGACTGACAGTATTCAATAGATGATGGGATAGCAAACGTTTCATGTTCCAGCTGACAGGCTACACCGATGTAGAAAGAGTACAGTGTATAGACTATAGAAAAGCTGAAAGGAGGCCACAAACATCTTAACTGTGCATTTTAGTTGACAAACGTTTTGTCTTGCACAGCGTTCCTGTACTGCTATGTTTTTTAAAAACAAATCAGTTTAAGCACAATTAATCATATTTCCAAGGCATGGGTTCTACTGTAGGCTACGAATATTGGACATAGCACCGTGTGTGTGTGTGTGTGTGTGTGTGTGTGTGTGTGTGTCTGTGTGTGTGTGTGTGTGTCTGTGTGTGTGTGTGTGTGTGTGTGTGTGCGCCTGTGTGTGTATTAATATAAACATGATACACAGCTAACATACCGTAGAGCTATAGAGTGGAATGGCCTGGGGAAGAAAAACATCATTTAATAAAGTTCCCAGCAATTGTGTTTTTTTATATGTTCCCATGGTCTTCTGATCAGAGATCCAGGCAGGAGGAAGCGGACTACCTGAGACACTGGATTTTAACTCATTACTGCGCTCGTTAGAACCACTGGGTTGCTAGCGTGTGGAGCAGAAGTCCCCACCAGAATAGTAACATTTTGTCAGCCCCAAAAGGATAAAGGCTATTTTTTGTGGGATTAGGTTTAGGGTTAGGGAAAATAGGATTCTGAATGGGAATCAATTGTGTGTAAGTTAAACAAGACTGTGTGTGTGAGAGAGAGATATGTGTGTCTGGGTGAGAGATGTGTGTGTTTGAGACATTAATGTTTGTGTGTGTGTGTGCGTGTTTGTGTGTGTGTGTGAGATTGAGAGACGTATGTGTTTGTGTGTGTGCGTTTGTTTGAGACATTTGTTTGTGTGTGCGTGTGTGTCTGTCCACTCCGTCAGCAGTATAGCATCTCGTTAATTGCTGGGTTAATTAGCTCCATCATCAGACACATCCTCGCTGTCTCCAGACCTGCTGACAAAATGAACGAGGGATGAATATAGGAGTATTTGTGCAGTTCTACTGTTCCAGTGGAGGTTAGGAGGAGAGTAGCACAGGTTCATCATCTGTTTCCATTGTGCAGACTGATTAATCAGTCTGTATTTCTATCCAAAAAGCACCAGGAAGCTCTGCATTGACATGCCAGTATATCAAGCCACTGGGGGAGGGGAGGTTTGGAATTGTGTTCATGTGTTGTAGGCAGTAAGGTGATACATGTGTTGTAGGCAGTAAGGGGTTACATGTGTTGTAGGCAGTAAGGTGATACATGTGTTGTAGGCAGTAAGGGGTTACATGTGTTGTAGGCAGTAAGGAGATACATGTGTTGTAGGCAGTAAGGGGTTACATGTGTTGTAGGCAGTAAGGAGATACATGTGTTGTAGGCAGTAAGGGATTACATGTGTTGTAGGCAGTAAGGGGTTACATGTGTTGTAGGCAGTAAGGGGTTACATGTGTTGTAGGCAGTAAGGGGTTACATGTGTTGTAGGCAGTAAGGGGTTACATGTGTTGTAGGCAGTAAGGGGTTACATGTGTTGTAGGCAGTAAGGGGTTACATGTGTTGTAGGCAGTAAGGGGACACGTGTTGTAGGCAGTAAGGGGTTACATGTGTTGTAGGCAGTAAGGAGATACATGTGTTGTAGGCAGTAAGGGATTACATGTGTTGTAGGCAGTAAGGGGTTACATGTGTTGTAGGCAGTAAGGGGTTACATGTGTTGTAGGCAGTAAGGGGTTACATGTGTTGTAGGCAGTAAGGGGTTACATGTGTTGTAGGCAGTAAGGGGTTACATGTGTTGTAGGCAGTAAGGGGTTACATGTGTTGTAGGCAGTAAGGAGATACATGTGTTGTAGGCAGTAAGGGGATACACGTGTTGTAGGCAGTAAGGGGATACATGTGTTGTAGGCAGTAAGGGGACACGTGTTGTAGGCAGTAAGGGGTTACATGTGTTGTAGGCAGTAAGGGGTTACATGTGTTGTAGGCAGTAAGGGGTTACATGTGTTGTAGGCAGTAAGGGGTTACATGTGTTGTAGGCAGTAAGGGGTTACATGTGTTGTAGGCAGTAAGGAGATACATGTGTTGTAGGCAGTAAGGGGTTACATGTGTTGTAGGCAGTAAGGGGTTACATGTGTTGTAGGCAGTAAGGGGTTACATGTGTTGTAGGCAGTAAGGGGTTACATGTGTTGTAGGCAGTAAGGGGTTACATGTGTTGTAGGCAGTAAGGGGTTACATGTGTTGTAGGCAGTAAGGAGATACATGTGTTGTAGGCAGTAAGGGGTTACATGTGTTGTAGGCAGTAAGTGGTTACATGTGTTGTAGGCAGTAAGGGGTTACATGTGTTGTAGGCAGTAAGGGTTTACATGTGTTGTAGGCAGTAAGGGGATACATGTGTTGTAGGCAGTAAGGGGATACATGTGTTGTAGACAGTAAGGTGATACATGTGTTGTAGACAGTAAGGAGATACATGTGTTGTAGGCAGTAAGGTGATACATGTGTTGTAGACAGTAAGGAGATACATGTGTTGTAGACAGTAAGGGGATACATGTGTTGTAGACAGTAAGGAGATACATGTGTTGTAGGCAGTAAGGATATACATGTGTTGTAGACAGTAAGGTGATACATGTGTTGTAGACAGTAAGGAGATACATGTGTTGTAGGCAGTAAGGATATACATGTGTTGTAGACAGTAAGGAGATACATGTGTTGTAGGCAGTAAGGTGATACATGTGTTGTAGACAGTAAGGGGTTACATGTGTTGTAGACAGTAAGGGGTTACATGTGTTGTAGGCAGTAAGGGGTTACATGTGTTGTAGACAGTAAGGGGTTACATGTGTTGTAGGCAGTAAGGTGATACATGTGTTGTAGACAGTAAGGGGTTACATGTGTTGTAGGCAGTAAGGTGATACATGTGTTGTAGACAGTAAGGAGATACATGTGTTGTAGGCAGTAAGGGGTTACATGTGTTGTAGACAGTAAGGAGATACATGTGTTGTAGGCAGTAAGGATATACATGTGTTGTAGACAGTAAGGTGATACATGTGTTGTAGACAGTAAGGAGATACATGTGTTGTAGACAGTAAGGGGATACATGTGTTGTAGGCAGTAAGGGGACATGTGCTGTAGGCAGTAAGGGGTTATATGTGTTGTAGACAGTAAGGGGATACATGTGTTGTAGGCAGTAAGGGGTTACATGTGTTGTAGGCAGTAAGGGGTTACATGTGTTGTAGGCAGTAAGGGGTTACATGTGTTGTAGGCAGTAAGGAGATACATGTGTTGTAGGCAGTAATGGGATACATGTGTTGTAGGCAGTAAGGGGTTACATGTGTTGTAGGCAGTAAGGAGATACATGTGTTGTAGGCAGTAAGGGGATACATGTGTTGTAGACAGTAAGGAGATACATCTGTTGTAGGCAGTAATGGGATACATGTGTTGTAGGCAGTAAGGGGATACATGTGTTGTAGGCAGTAAGGTGATACATGTGTTGTAGGCAGTAAGGTGATACATGTGTTGTAGACAGTAAGGAGATACACGTGTTGTAGGCAGTAAGGGGATACATGTGTTGTAGGCAGTAAGGGGACACGTGTTGTAGGCAGTAAGGGGTTACATGTGTTGTAGGCAGTAAGGGGTTACATGTGTTGTAGGCAGTAAGGGGTTACATGTGTTGTAGGCAGTAAGGGGTTACATGTGTTGTAGGCAGTAAGGAGATACATGTGTTGTAGGCAGTAAGGGGTTACATGTGTTGTAGGCAGTAAGGGGTTACATGTGTTGTAGGCAGTAAGGGGTTACATGTGTTGTAGGCAGTAAGGGGTTACATGTGTTGTAGGCAGTAAGGGGTTACATGTGTTGTAGGCAGTAAGGGGTTACATGTGTTGTAGGCAGTAAGGAGATACATGTGTTGTAGGCAGTAAGGGGTTACATGTGTTGTAGGCAGTAAGTGGTTACATGTGTTGTAGGCAGTAAGGGGTTACATGTGTTGTAGGCAGTAAGGGTTTACATGTGTTGTAGGCAGTAAGGGGATACATGTGTTGTAGGCAGTAAGGGGATACATGTGTTGTAGACAGTAAGGTGATACATGTGTTGTAGACAGTAAGGAGATACATGTGTTGTAGGCAGTAAGGATATACATGTGTTGTAGACAGTAAGGAGATACATGTGTTGTAGGCAGTAAGGGGTTACATGTGTTGTAGGCAGTAAGGGGATACATGTGTTGTAGGCAGTAAGGGGACACGTGTGTTGTAGGCAGTAAGGTGATACATGTGTTGTAGGCAGTAAGGAGATACATGTGTTGTAGACAGTAAGGAGATACATCTGTTGTAGGCAGTAATGGGATACATGTGTTGTAGGCAGTAAGGGGATACATGTGTTGTAGGCAGTAAGGTGATACATGTGTTGTAGGCAGTAAGGTGATACATGTGTTGTAGACAGTAAGGAGATACATGTGTTGTAGGCAGTAAGGTGATACATGTGTTGTAGACAGTAAGGAGATACATGTGTTGTAGGCAGTAAGGGGATACATGTGTTGTAGGCAGTAATGGGATACATGTGTTGTAGGCAGTAAGGGGACACATGTGTTGTAGACAGTAAGGAGATACATGTGTTGTAGGCAGTAAGGGGATACATGTGTTGTAGGCAGTAAGGGGATACATGTGTTGTAGGCAGTAAGGGGATACATCTGTTGTAGGCAGTAAGGGGATGTGTGTGTGTGTTTGATGGTGGTGGAGTGTGTGTGTAAAGTGTTGGAGGGTGTGTTTTATATGGGGATATTGGAGTGCGTGAGTCTGTGTGTAGAGTGTCGGGGTAGCTGTGTGTAACTGTGTGTATTGTGTCTCTGTGTGTATGTGTTTTGTGTCTGTATGTATTGTCTCTGTGTGTGTGTGTTGTGTATATGTGTACATTGTGTCTCTCTATGTGTATTGTCTCCGTGTGCATTGTGTCTCCGTGTGTATTGTGTCTCTGTGTGTATTGTGTGTCTGTGTGTATTGTGTCTCTGTTTGTATTTTGTCTCTGAATGTATTGCGTCTCTGTGTTTAATGTTTCTCTGTGTTTATTGTGTCTCAGGTTGTGTATTGTCTGTGTGTGTATATTGTCTCTCTGTGTGTAGTGTCTGTGTGTGTGTTGTGTCTCAGTGTGTGTATTGTCTCCGTGTGTATTGCTCTGTGTGTATTGTCTTTGTGTGTGTATTGTGTATATGTGTTTATTGTGTCTCCATGTGTATTGTCTATGTGTGTGTGTTGTGTATATGTGTGTATTGTCTATATGTGTGTATTGTGTCTCTGTGAGTATTGTCTCTGTGTGTTGTATCTGTGTGTATTGTGTCTGTCGCAGTGTATATTGTGTCTCTGTGTGTATTGTGTCTCTGTGTATATTGTATATCTGTGTGTATTGTATATATGTGTTTATTGTGTCTCAGAGTGTGTGTTCTCTCTGTGTGTGTTCTCTCTTTGTGTGCATTGTCTCTGTGTGTATTGTCTCTGTGTGTATTGTGTCTTGGTGAGTATTGTGTGTAGTGTCTCTGTGTGTGTATTGTGTCTCTGTGTGTATTGTCTCTGTCTGTATTGTCTCTGTGTGTGTGTTGTGTATCTGTGTGTATTGTGTCTCTGTGTGTATTGCGTATCTGTGTGTATTGTGTCTCTGTGTGCATTGTATATCTGTGTGTATTGCGTATCTGTGTGTATTGTCTATCTGTGTGTATTGTCTCTGTGTGTGCATTGTCTCTGTGTGTGTATTGTCTCTGTGTGTGTATTATCTCTGTGTGTATTGTCTCTTGGTGTGTATTGTCTCTTGGTGTGTAGTGTCTCTGTGTGTGTATTGTCTCTGTGTGTGTATTATCTCTGTGTGTATTGTCTCTGTCTGTACTGTCTCTCAGTGTGTGTTGTGTATATGTGTGTATTGTGTTTCTGTGTGTGTTGTGTCTCTGTTTGTGTTGTGTCTCTGTGTGTGTATTGTCTCCGTGTCTATTGTCTCTGTGTGTATTGTGTCTCTTTGTTTGTTGTGTCTATGTGTGTGTGTTGCAGCAGTCTGATCCATGGTAATGGATCTGTCTAGAGACATGGCCCTGCTAGTCTCTAACTGAAAATGGTTTCCACCACGTTACTCTCTCAAGCAAAACACACTAGGCGGTCTGGCCCTTAGGCGGCCTGGCCCTTAGGATTTGTGGGAAACGAGAACAGGGTCAGTGGAGGACAGAGAGGGTGGGAGGGATGGAGGGGGTCTGTGCGTGGTGATGGGGGTTAGGGTGTGTGTGTGGAATGGGGTGGGGAGGACACTGAACAGGACAGTAAATGTGGGGGGAGAGGTGGACATTAATGGGTCTCTATAAAGAGGTTGATGGGGTGGGGGAAGAATATGTCTCTGGAGTATTGACCCACCCATAAGGCCCCAACCATGTTAAGAGCCTAACCCTTAACCTTTGGCTCTTATGAAGCTTGTACGTGCTCACACATACTGAAGTAGACGCTATGCAGTCATCTCAGCACAGCATCTCCAAGCAACATTGAACAATCCAGATGAATAGTAGTGAAATGCACCAGTAGCTAGGCAACTGTCAACTAGAACACTGGGAAACCCTGAAACTAGTTACACCAGTAAAAGTCTGTAGTAAACCAGTATAGGATCCTACTCTAGTCACGGTCCTTCATTTCATGGCCTTAGTCTCATTTACTCAAGGGAACCTCTGTCACTCTGTGATGAGCCAATAGAGACATTGTTCACCACACACCTATTTCCGTGAGTGGTGTCACGACACCTTCATCACCATCATCTTCGTCACATGACTGGATGATCCCACTACCATAGTCAACCTAGACTAAATGACTGGATGATCCCACTACCATAGTCAACCCAGACTAAATGACTGGATAATCCCACTACCATAGTCAACCCAGACTAAATGACTGGATAATCCCACTACCATAGTCAACCTAGACTAAATGACTGGATGATCCCACTACCATAGTCAACCCAGACTAAATGACTGGATAATCCCACTACCATAGTCAACCCAGACTAAATGACTGGATAATCCCACTACCATAGTCAACCCAGACTAAATGACTGGATAATCCCACTACCATAGTCAACCCAGACTAAATGACTAGATAATCCCACTACCATAGTCAACCCAGAATAAATGACTGGATAATCCCACTACCATAGTCAACCCAGACTAAATGACTGGATAATCCCACTACCATAGTCAACCTAGACTAAATGACTGGATAATCCCACTACCATAGTCAACCTAGACTAAATGACTGGATAATCCCACTACCATAGTCAACCCAGACTAAATGACTGGATGATCCCACTACCATAGTCAACCCAGACTAAATGACTGGATAATCCCACTACCATAGTCAACCCAGACTAAATTACTAGATAATCCCACTACCATAGTCAACCCAGACTAAATGACTGGATAATCCCACTACCACAGTCAACCCAGCCAGACTAAATGACTGGATAATCCCACTACCATAGTCAACCCAGACTAAATGACTGGATGATCCCGCTACCATTGTAAAACTGGGGATACATCTGGAAGTGAAGCCCATAAAGCCTGTCTCTGGGCTGGAGGACAGGATATAAATTAGGGCCTGGAGGGGGTCAAACAGTGTGTCTGTTTGCGGTTATGCTTTTGTGATAGTGTTAGAGGGGTTGTTGAATGTGTGTGTGTGAATGTGTGTGTGTGTGTGCACGCTTGCTGACGAGATAGTCAAGTGCAGGTGAAGGGACAAGCTCACCAGAGACTGAAGAGGACGTGTGACATCCCACTCCAACATATTTGAGCACAGGTCACAGTCCTTATTAGAGACTATTGTGTCCCCGTCAACCCCCCCCCCTCTTCTTCCCCACTCCCTCACTGTCAATTCAGCTGTACTTTGTGCTCTGTGTAAATAAGTGTTCTTACGTGTGTGTATGTTTGTGAGAGAGAGACTCTGTGTGCATTTCGAAAAATGGTGGCCTAAAATTGTTTTTATAGATTTGTCCAGGGACTTGCTTGTTTGCCCCGGTCCCTCCCTCCCTCTCTCTCTCTCTCTCTCTCTCTCTCTCTCTCTCTCTCTCTCTCTCTCTCTCTCTCTCTCTCTCTCTCTCTCTCTCTCTCTCTCGGGAACAGCAAATATAACATCAGACACGAAATTAACCCCACTTACCCCCCCCACACACACACACACATGATGTCATCTCCCCTCTGCACCTGAAGGTAAAAACCAGCAGACGTCATTGCTTTTAAAAAAGGCACCTATTGGACGACACAGAGCAAACAAAGACTCACACGCACATTGATCTGTGGCCTAATTTACTAACAATCCTTCCACTTTACTCCTGCTTGTTTGCATATAGTGTGAGATGCAAATGTCCCTCTAATGTGGGAAGCAGACTGCAGCCTCTCCCACCTGCCTGCCGTGACCTGAACGTGCTACAGAAACTACCTGCAGCTCAAATACCTGGCAGGTCCTTCACATATCCCTGTAAATGTCAACAGCAGCAGCAGAGAGACACTCCGGGCCATGCTGAGAGTATAGTGGCCTGGCACCTGGGGGAGATGGGCAACATGCACGCAAATGTCATGGATAATAATCTGTAAATGAATGTGTTGCAGGGGAAATAATTTCTCTCCATGGTGACTGCAGGGAAAACGGTTGCTTCTGGGCAAATATACAGGGCACGCTCTCTCTATATCTCCCTTATCTCACTCTGCTAGACACACACAGGCACACACGCACAAGAACACTCATACAATTTTATGTGTTGAGACGTTCTGTGACAAAACAGGTTATCAGCTCATAATCTCTTTGTTTTTCTTATCTTTATGGGACCTAATAATACCAGATTGCTAAAGATTGACTTTGAAATTGGACCTCTGCTCATGTCCACTAGGGGCCATCAAGTGGGCTTAGGTTTTGCTAGGGTGTTGAGGACGAAGGTGGTGGATGGCTGTGATCTCTGGACCTGAAGGATGCGTGTTCAATCCCAGTGGTGGACAATCTTTCTATTGTTTGTTTTAACCCTATCTCAAACCATAACCTTTACCTTAACCTTTACCTTAACCCTTACCTGAACCCCTTACCCGAACCCCGAACCCCTTACCTTAAACCTTAACTTAACCCTTGCCTTAACCTTTACCTTAACCCTTGCCTTAAACCATTCAGAATAAATGCCTAGACCTCATGTTTTAACCCTATCCAAAAACCTAACCTTTAACCTAAACATGACCAAATACAAACAGTGTAGCTATTCCCTCCGCAAGGCAATCAAACAAGCTAAGCGTCAGTATAGAGACAAAGTAGAGTCGCAATTCAACGGCTCAGACACGAGAGGTATGTGGCAGGGTCTACAGTCAATCACGGATTACAAAAAGAAAACCAGCCCTGTCGCGTACCCCGATGTCTTGCTCCCAGACGAACTAAACAACTTCTTTGCTCGCTTTGAGAAAATACAGTGCCACCGACACGGCCCGCTACCAAAACCTGCGGGCTCTCCTTCACCACAGCCAACGTGAGTAAAACATTTGAAAGTGTTAACCCGCGCAAGGCTGCCGACCCAGACGGCATCCCTAGCCGCGTCCTCAGAGCATGCGCAGACCAGCTGGCTGGTGTATTTACAGACATATTCAATCAATCCCTATACCAGTCTGCTGTTCCCACATGCTTCAAGAGGGACACCATTGTTCCTATTCCCAAGAAAGCCTAGGTAACTGAGCAAAACGACTATCGTCCCGTAGCACTCACTTCCGTCATCATGAAGTGCTTTGAGAGACAAGTCAAGGATCATATCATCTCCACCTTACCTGACACCCTAGACCCACTCCAATTTGTTTACTGCCCCAATAGGTCCACAGACGATGCAATCGCAATCACACTGCACACTGCCCTAACCCATCTGGACAAGAGGAATACCCATGTAAGAATGCTGTTCATTGACTACAGCTCAGCACTTAACAGAATAGTACCCTCCAAACTCATCATTAAGCTTGAGACCCTTTCTGACAGGACGCCCCCAAGTGGTGAGGGTAGAAAACAACATCTCCACCCCGCTGATCCTCAACAAAGGGGCCCCACAAGGGTGCGTTCTCAGTACTCTCCTGTGCTCCCTGTTCACGCATGACTGCGTGGCCATGCACTCAATCATCAAGTTTGCAGACGACACTATACTGGTAGGCTTGATTACCAACAATGACGAAACGGCCTACAGGGAGGAGGTGAGGGCCCTCTGAGTGTGGTGTCAGGAAAATAACCTCACACTCAACAAAACAAAGGAGATGATAGTGGACTTCAGGAAACAGCAGAAGGAGCACCCCCTTTCCACATTGACGGGATTGTAGTGGAGAAAGTGGAAAGTTTTAAGTTCCTCGGCGTACACATCACGGACAAACTGAAATGGTCCATCCACACAGACAGCGTGGTGAAGAAGGCGCAACAGAGCCTCTTCAACCTCAGGAAGCTGAAGAAATTGGACTTGTCACCAAAAACACTCACAAACTTTTACTGAGGCATAACCGAGAGCATGCTGACAGGCTGTTTCACGGCCTGGTACGGCAACTGCTCCGCCCACAACCTTAAGGCTCTTCAGAGGGTAGTGAGGTCTGCACAACGCATTACCAGGGGAAAACTACCTGCCCTCCAGGACACCTACACCACCCGATGTCACAGGAAAGCCATAAAGATCATCAAGGACAACAACCACCCAAGCCACTGCCTGTTCACCCCGCTATCATCCAGAAGGTGAGGTCAGTACAGGTGCATCAAAGCTGGGACCGAGAGACTGAAAAACAACTTATATCTCAAGGCCATCAGACTGTTAAACAGCCATCACTAACATTGAGTGGCTGCTGCCAACATACTGACTCAAATCTCTCTAAAAGCCATTTTATATCATGTTTACATACCCTACTGTCACGCCTTGGTCTTAGTATTTTGTGTTTTCTTTAATTATTTGTTCAGGCCAGGGTGTGACATGGGGTTATTGTATTGTCTTATTGGGGTTTTTGTAGGCATTGGGATTGTGGTTGATTAGGGGTGTGTCTAGTATAGGCTTGGCTGCCTGAGGCGGTTCTCAATCAGAGTCAGGTGATTCTTGTTGTCTCTGATGGGGAACCGTATTTAGGTAGCCTGGGTTTCACTGTGTATTTCGTGGGTGATTGTTCCTGTCTCTGTGTAGTGTTCACCAGATAGGCTGTAATAAGTTTCGCGTTCCGTTTGTTGTTTTGTTTATTCAGTTATTTCATGTATCGTCATTTCATTCATTAAAGACATGAGTAACCACCACGCTGCATTTCGGTCCTCTCTTTCGACAAATGAAGAACGTCGTTACAGAATCACCCACCACACACGGACCGAGTGGCGTGGTAACAGGCAGCGACAGCAGGAGCAGCGAAAGGAGGATGAATTGTTCGGAGAAGGACCCTGGGATCAGCCGGGAGAATATCGGGACTATACGACGTGGGAAGAAATAGACAGGTGGGTGGCCGACCCAGAGAGAGTGCCTGAGCCCGTCTGGGATTCGCTGGAGCAGTGCGAGGAGGGTTATAGGAAAATGGAGTCGAAAAGAAAGACACGGCGGCGCAGAGCGAAACCCGAAAGTAACCCTCAAATATGTATTGGGGGGGGGGGGCTCAGAGGGAGAGTGGCTGAGTCAGGAGTCAGACCTGAGCCAACTCTCCTTGTTAATCGTGAGGAGCCAAGGAGGAGACCAGAACCAGAGCCGGTGTTAGAGGTGAGCGAAGCGGAGACTGTGAAGGAGTTAATGGGGAAAGTGGAGTGGAGAGTAATGAGGGAGTTGCCAGCTTGGTGCTATAGATACGATATTCGTCCGATGGATCGTGTCGGGGATTTGATGGCACCTGAGTTAGCGCTCCATACTCGTCCTGAGGTGCGTGTTAGTCGGCTGGTGAAAAATGTGCCAGCCTCACGCACTAGGCCTCCTGTGTACCTACCTAGCCTTGCACGTCCTGTGCCAGTCCTGCTCTCAGGCTCTCCAGTACACCTTCACGGTCCAGTCCATCCTGTGCCACCTTCACATACCAGTCCTCCGGTGGCAGCTCCCCACACCAGGCTTCCTGTGCGTGTCCTCGATCCTGTAGCACCAGTTCCAGCACCACGCACCAGGCCTTCAGTGCGCCTCGCCTGTTCAACACAGCCAGAGCCTTCCTTCCCTCCTACACTGTCGGAGTCTCCCGCCTGTTCAGCGCAGCCAGAGCCTTCCTCCTCTACAGCGCTGCCGGAGCCTCCCGCCTGTTCAGCGCAGCCAGAGCCTGTCTCCTCTCCTGCGCTGCCGGAGCCTCCTGCCTGTTTAGCGCAGCCAGCGCTTTCCTCCTCTCCTGCGCTGTCGGAGTCTCCCGCCTGTTCAGCGCTTCTAGAGCCTTCCTCCTCTACAGCGCTGCCGGAGCCTCCTGCCTGTTCGGAGCAGCCTGAGCTGCCAGTCTGCAGAGAGCTGTCAGTCTGCAAGGTGCTGTCAGTCTGCATGAAGCAGCCAGAGCTGTCAGTCTGCAAAGAGCTGCCAGTCTGCAGGGAGCTGTCAGTCTGCAAGGAGCTGTCAGTCTGCAAGGAGCTGCCAGTCTGCAGGGTGCTGTCAGCCTGCATGGAGCAGTCAGAGCTTTCAGTCTGCATGAAGCAGCCAGAGCTGCCAGTCTGCAAAGAGCTGCCAGTCTGCAAGGAGCTGCCAGTCTGCATGGAGCAGTCAGAGCTGTCAGTCTGCATAGAGCAGCTAGATCCGCCAGTCAGCCATGATCTTCTAGATCTGCCAGTCAACCAGATTCTGCCAGTCAACCAGAATCTTCCAGATCTGCTAGTCCACCAGAATCTTCCAGATCTGCTAGTCAACCAGAATCTTCCAGATCTGCTAGTCAACCTGAATCTTCCAGATCCGCCAGCCAGCCAGGATCTACCGGAGCCTACTACCTACCTGAGCTTCATCGCAGTACTGGGCTTCATCTCAGTACTGGGCTTCCTCTCAGTACTGGGCTTCCTCTCAGTTCCGGGCTGCCCCTCAGTCCCGGGCTGCCCCTCAGTCCCGGGCTGCCCCTCAGTCCCGAGCTGCCCCTCAGTCCCGAGCTGCCCCTCAGTCCCGAGCTGCCCCTCAGTCACGAGCTGCTCCTCAGTTCAGTGGGGTTCTGGGTGAGGACTATTAGGCCATGGTCGGCGGCGAGGGTGGATTATCCCAGGACGCGAAGGGGAGGAACTATGACTTTAATGGAGTGGGGTCCCGTCCCGAGCCGGAACCACCACCATGGACAGACGCCCACCCGGACCCTCCCTATGGTTTTGAGGTGCGTCCGGGAGTCCGCACCTTAGGGGGGAGGTTCTGTCACGCCTTGGTCTTAGTATTTTGTGTTTTCTTTAATTATTTGTTCAGGCCAGGGTGTGACATGGGGTTATTGTATTGTCTTATTGGGGTTTTTGTAGGCATTGGGATTGTGGTTGATTAGGGGTGTGTCTAGTATAGGCTTGGCTGCCTGAGGCGGTTCTCAATCAGAGTCAGGTGATTCTTGTTGTCTCTGATGGGGAACCGTATTTAGGTAGCCGGGGTTTCACTATGTATTTCGTGGGTGATTGTTCCTGTCTCTGTGTAGTGTTCACCAGATAGGCTGTAATAAGTTTCGCGTTCCGTTTGTTGTTTTGTTTATTCAGTTATTTCATGTATCGTCATTTCATTCATTAAAGACATGAGTAACCACCACGCTGCATTTCGGTCCTCTCTTTCGACAAACGAAGAACGTCGTTACACCTACATTACTCATCTCATATGTATATACTGTACTCTACACCATCTACTGCATCTTGCCTCTGCCGTTCGCCCATTACTCATCCATATATTTCTATGTACATATTCATATTCGTTCCTTTACACTTGTGTGTAATAGGTAGTTGTTGTGAAATTGTTAGATTACTTGTTCGATATTACTGCATTGTCGGAACTAGAAGCACAAGCATTTTGCTGCCCTCGCATTGACTTCTGCTAACCATGTGTATACAATTGATTTTATTTGGATTTGATAACCCTTAACTTTGACTTCCAAATGTGATGTTTTTTGCAGAAATTTTGAAATGTGATGTTTTGATAAAAGTGCAAAAATGTTTAATTCTGCAGTGAGACTGTGAGGGGTTGTTGAATATTACACAACCCTGCTACACCTCACAACAAACCAGCCTCTTTTATTACTGACACTTCAGGCTGTGTGTGTATGTGTGTGTGTGTACCTAATGTTCTTTAAACAGGTTTCAACACAGGGTTAAGATCTCAAGAATCCCTGGCACACTGTCTCACTTGATCTGAGGAGAGATGGCTGTGTGTGTGTGTGTGTGTGTGTGTTCGTGTCAGTTATGCCTCTGAAGGTGATGACGCTGATGCTGTAACCCCCAGAAAACTTGACAAAAACCACAAATGACTTGCGTACTTGTGGCTGTGTCACACTGTGCTAATCTCTCTGTGAGTGGCTGTAAAACATGACACATTATAATACGCTGCCTTTCACCTGCTACGCTGTTTACACAACAATGGGCTGGTTAACATTGTCACGGTAGAAGGTCTTCCTAGACACACAAACATAAGTACATGTATTCAAAGAAGCGAGCCGATGCACGCACGCAGACACCAACACGTCAGAGAATGAATAGATACACAATACAAAAACATATGTAGCTACATACATACAAACAAATGAGCGAACGCACGCACAGACAGTCTTGTACAGCTAACCTTGTGCAGACACACAATTCAGTCCCATTGAAAATTGTATTTTCTCTAACCCTAAACCTAACCTGTACTCTTTTCCTAACCTTAACCCTAACCCAAAAACCTAACCTTAACCCTAAACCTAACCCTAGCTCCTAACAGTAAAGGTAATGCCAGCTCCGAACCCTAACCCTAAACGTAATTCTAACCCTAACACTAACTCTACCCTTAACCCTAAACCCCTTAGAAAAAGCATTTGACATCGCGGGGACTAACAAAATGTCCTCAGTTGGTCAATATTTGTTTGTTTACTATTCTTGTGGTCTCCATAGTTAAACACACACACACACACACACACACACACACACACACACACACACACACACACACACACACACACACACACACACACACACACACACACACACACACACACACAGGACAAGGGAATGGACACAATTGTGCTTTATTGCTGTACAGGTATTTATGAAAAAAAGTATGATACAACACATATATAATATTTTGTTCTTTTTTACACACAATGTGTGCAGGTAAAACATACTGTATGTAATTTCCAAAGAGAGGGGGAAGAGACAGGAAAACAACAACAAACATTACAACAAGGCAGTGATATGCCCATGTACTAAAATATACAGTGTCATTGGAATACAGTACATGGACTGTGAACAGCACAATGCCCATTCTGCTCTGGTTGTAGCACCAGACATCTGATCTAGGAACATTATGATAAAGGGATATCTGACTATGAATGAAAAATGGCAGACATTTATTTTTTATTTTTTTTATTTCACCTTTATTTAACCAGGTAGGCTAGTTGAGAACAAGTTCTCATTTGCAACTGCGACCTGGCCAAGATAAAGCATAGCAGTGTGAACAGAAAACACAGAGTTACACATGGAGTAAACAATTAACAAGTCAATAACACAGTAGACATTTTTTTTTGAGGATATTGAGGATATGACACACATTGAGGATATGGTGTGTGTGTGTGTGTGTGTGTGTGTGTGTGTGTAGGGGGATATACGTGTGTAGCTTGTACTGTATTTTAGGTTGCTGTGGAAGGGGAAACATCGAAAGGTGACAAGCACATTGAAGAAATGGCAGAGTGAAATGGCAGTCGGAATTGACATCTGAAATGACATCTGAAATGACATCTGAAATGACATCTGAATTGACATCTGAATTGACATCTGAATTGACATCTGAATTGGCAGTGTGAAATGACATCTGAAATGACATCTGAATTGACATCTGAATTGACATTTGAATTGACATCTGAATTGGCAGTGTGAAATGGCAGTGTGAAATTGTGTGCAGTGGTTCACAGTGTAAAGCTTAAAAGGATATTCACATTGTAAAGCGTTAACTCCCGAGCACCGGAGGGCAATGATGAGTGGTCAGATCATGCAAGGAGACAAAGCAGTAATATCCTGTCTAAAATGCCTTACAACAGTAGCCATACTTCTTCATCCTCCTCATGTTTTCATCACTTTAAGGCTGGTTTACAGTCGGTCTATCGACATGTCTGCAGACAGTCCCAGTGACGTAATGAACATTCTATTGTCATCCGACATCAAACTTGTAGTTGTCGTTATGAAAAAGAAACAACTCAAAAAAGACAGGCTGCATGACACCACAGCCCGATGCTCCAAAAAGCATAGCTGCTGTATTTTAACACTTATCAATCAAATATATTTATAAAGCCCTTTTTACATCAGCCAATGTCACAAAGTGCTGTACAGAAACCCAGCCTAAAACCCCAAACAGCAAGCAGTGCAGATGTAGAAGCACTCATCCATTTAGTACACGTTAATCTGACAAGCCAGGCAATTAAACGCTTTCTAAACAATGTTTTGGTTAGTTTCTATCTTATTTAAATAATGACCAGATCATAGCTGACAACATCTTAACTGCAGCATATTTCTTATTCATTATTACAGGAAAATAAAATCAACAAGACCATTATTTACAATTATTTACGAGCTAATTACAGAAAACAGCTTAATGTTTTGAGCGTGATGAAATAAAAGCAGGGCATTCTACCAGAGAATTGTTGAACTTGTGCACTGTTTCGTTGCTGTCTCAGTGAGGTAAACATGTCAACAGACGCTGCGACGGGGTCAAAGTTGAACATGCTTCATCTGTCCCCGAAAAGGGAACCAACAGTCTACAGGCATTCCACCTGAGTATAAATGAAATGTTGTTTTGACCAGCAACACTTGTCACATTCTAATTGTCTACAGACATGTCTTAAGACCAAGTTTAAACCAGCCTTTACAATTCATAGTAGTTAGGGATTAATAAACACATGAGGAACCCTGTTTAGTGGTGAACTTCAGCACATCGAAGTAAGAGTGCTACACCTTCCTACACCCAAAATAAATATTGATTCATACTGCTATTGACTGGGACTGTCTCAATGTAATAGGTGTGTGTAAACTCTAGTCATATATACATGTAGAACACAGTTTTTTTTGTTTGTCATTTCTGGTCACAACTTGTAGACTTGTTTACGTGTTGCTGTGCGTTTTGTTGCCAACCTTACTTTGCTACCTGCCAACTTTACGGTTTTTACTTTTTAATTACCATTTATATTTGTAGTTTTTCCCTCGCTCAACTTTTTTCATTAAACTTTTTCACTCCGGACGCTTTATCTGGACGTGGTTTGTCAGGACCTCCACCAGCCAAAGCTAAGTAGTAACATTAACATGATGCCTTCTAATTGCAGTCGCTGTACTCATAATATACAGGAGAACGATCGCCTTACGGCGAGGATAGCTGTGCTACAAGCCCAGCTTCAGACGTAATCGCTAGGCAAGGGTAATTTAAGTGTAGGAAAGGATGAAACAGCGTCTGTGCCACCAGTAAGTACAGATAGTAGTATAAATCCCCACAGTCCCCGCAGCCAGAGAACTTTCTCATGGCTTCTGGAAGGAAACGCTGTAGGAATGCTCAACCGGTGTCGCTCATTCAGCCGACAGAAACTTTCAACCGGTTCTCCCCATTAAGCAGCGAGTCAGAGTCAGAGGCCAAGCCTTCTCTGGTCTCTACTCCTCCCGTTACGGGGTCTGAGATGCCGAAGCCTGCCACCATTAGCTCTGACAAATTGAAAACCCTAGTCATTGGCGACTCCATTACCCACAGTACTAGACTTAAAACGAATCATCCAGCGATCATACACTGTTTACCAGGGGGCAGGGCTACCAACGTTAAGGCTAATCTGAAGATGGTGCTGGCTAAAGCTAAAACTGGCGAGTGTAGAGAGTATAGGGGTATTGGTATCAGCTAGAAAGATGTCGGCATCGAGTAACTGTCTCTGGCACCCTCCCAGTTATCCCAGTTAGGGGGGAGTGATGAGGGTCTCACAACTCAATCGCTGGTTGAAAACTGTTTTCTGCCCCTCCCAAAAGATAGCCTGGCCTGTTGAGGAGTGACGGACTCCATCCTAGCTGGAGGTGTGCTCTCATCTTATCTACGAACATAGACAGGGCTCTAACTCCCCTAGCTCCACAATGAGATAGGGTGCAGGCCAGGCAGCAGGCTGTTAGCCAGCCTGCCAGCTTAGTGGAGTCTGCCACTAGCATAGTCAGTGTAGTCAGCTCAGCTATCCCCATTGAGACCGTGTCTGTGCCTCGACCTAGGTTGGGCAAAACTAAACATGGCGGTGTTTGCCTTAGCAATCTCACTAGGATAAAGACCACCTCCATTTCTGTCATTATTGAAAGAGATTGTGATACCTTACATCTCAAAATAGGGCTACTTAATGTTAGATCCCTCACTTCCAAGGTTGATAGTCAATTAACTAATCACTGATCATAATCTTGATGTGGTTGGTCTGACTGAAACATAGCTTAAGCCTGATAAATTTACTGTGTTAAATGAGGCCTCACCTCCTGGTTACACTAGTGACCAACTCCCTGGCACATCCCGCTAAGGCGGGGGTGTTGCTAACATTTATGATAGCAAAATTCAATTTACAAAAAATAACCAGACATTTTCGTCTTTTGAGCTTCTGGTCATGAAATCTATGCAGCCTACTCAATCACTTTTTTATAGCTACTATTTACAGGCCTCCTGGGCCATATACAGCATTCCTCACTGAGTTCTCTGGATTCCTATCGGACATTATAGTCATAGCAGATAATATTCTCATTTTGAGTGACTTTAATATTCACATGGAAAAGTACACAGACCCACTCCAAAAGGCTTTCGGGAGCCATCATCGACTCAGTGGGTTTTGTCCAACATGTCTCTGGACCTACTCACTGCCACAGTCATATGCTGGACCTAATAAATATTGTGGATCTTAATGTTTTTCCTCATAATCCTGGACTATCGGACCACCATTCGATTACATTTGCAATCGCAACAAATAATCTGCTCAGACCCGAACCAAGGATGATCAAAAGTTGTGCTATAAATTCTCGGACAACCCAAAGATTCCTAGATGCCCTTCCAGACTTCCTCCACCTACCCAGGACGTCAGAGTACAAAAATCAGTTAACCACCTAACTGAGGAACTCAATTTAACCTTGCACAATACTCTAGATGCAGTTGCACCCCAAAAACAAAAAACATTTGTCATAAGAAACTAGCTCCCTGGTATACAGAAAATACCTGACCTCTTAATCAAGCTTCTTGAAAATTGGAACGGAAATGGCACCACACCAAACTGGAAGTCTTCCGACTAGCTTGGAAAGACAGTACCGTGCAGTATCGAAGAGCCCTTACTGCTGCTCGATCATCCAGGACCTAGGATCAAGGGAGACACTCAAGGTTTTAGTACTATATCTCTTGACACATTGCTGAAAATAATCATGGCCTCTAAACCTTCAAGCTGCATACTGGACCCTATTCCAACTAAACAACTGAAAGAGCTGCTTCCTGTGCTTGGCCCTCCTATGTTGAACATAATAAACAGCTCTTTATCCACCAGATGTGTAGCAAACTCACTAAAAGTGGCAGTAATAAAGCCTCTTGAAAAGTCAAACCTTGACCCAGAATATATTAAAAAAACTATCGGCCTATATTGAATCTCCCATTCCTCTCAAAAATATTTTAGAAAAAGCTGTTGCACAGGAACTCTTTGCCTTCCTGAAGACAAACAATGTATACGAAATGCTTCAGTCTGGTTTTAGACCCCATCATAGCACTGAACCTGCACTTGTGAAGGTGGTAAATAACCTATGAATGGCGTGAGACCGAGGCTCTGCATCTGTCCTTATGCTCCTAGACCTTAGTGCTGCTTTTGATACCATCGATCACCACATTATTTTGGAGAGATTGGAAATTGGTTTACACAGACAAGTTCTGGCCTGGTTTAGATCTTATCTGTCGGAAATATATATCAGTTTGTCTCTCTGGATGGTTTTTCCTCTGACATATCAACTGTAAATTTTAGTAGTTCCTCAAGGTTTCGTTTTAGGACCACTATTGTTTTCACTATATGTTTTACCTCTTGGTGATGTCAGTCAGAAACATAATGTTAACTGTCAGTACCATCCATACATTCACACAGTCAGTGAAATGCAGAGCTTGGGTGTTCAGAAGGTTGCAGGGACGTACCCATATAGAGTCCTAGTGGACCTGGAGCACCTGCCTTTTTGCCCTCCTATGAAAAAAGTGCCCTTTTGATTAGTGGCAATTTTTTTTTATAACTAATTACTTTTATTCATTTTTTCTGGTTTATTTTCTCTCTTGTAACTTTAAATGAAACAAATTGACTATCAATCTAGATCATTTCATAAACTCTTAAAAGAAAGATGAAAGTCCCATCCCCCACTCTTTGTCACATGCACAAACTAGCGAACCACAGGTGCCAGGTATGGAGTTTCAAATGAATATTGGCAGTAGGTTACTTTGGAGTTGCTAGCATGTGTTGTCTCATGGTCAGGGATAGGAAAGGGGGCAACTGCAATTCGACTGTTTGTCAGTAGAAGAACTTGAAATCAAGTAAAGACTAGTTCGCTTGTTTTGACAACATAGCCTACATTATATAGCTGAATCATCTATCCTACATTAGAGATGATCAGCTCATATAGCCCACCCCAGTAGTGGTTCTAGCAGACAGCTACTGAAATCCCTTTTTCATATTTGGTTCTATCGTTCTTAGCCTACAATGTGTGAGAAGTGACCACCCCAGTAGTGGTTCTAGCAGACAGCTACTGAAATCCCTTTTTCATATTTGGTTCTATCGTTCTTAGCCTACAATGTGTGAGAAGGGACCGTCTTTTGCAGAAAATCACCGCTTATTTTATATTTTATATTCAAATTAGAATTTGGCTACAGGAGCAGTAGAAAAGTGGAATTAGGGTTAATCTTTGTGGAGGGTGTGGGGTTGCTTTGAGCACCTGCCCCACCAAAGGTCAGGCACGGCCATGTCTGGTTAAGTGGCTCACTCCTAATCTGTGTCTGATGTTGTCTATCTTCATTACTGTTTAAAATGGAGTGTTTCTTATCACACACACACACACACACACACACACACACACACACACACACACACACACACACACACACACACACACACACACACACACACACACGGTGCGGTCTACAACCAAGATAGAGCTTGTGATGGCGTTGCTAATTCCTATTAAAGGATCAATCAGATGTGTTGGAGGATGATCAGTGTACATGAGAAACCAATCAGAGCTACTTCCTGGGATTTACAGTCACATCAATCTTCTATGATCAAATGGCTTACACAGACACACCCATCCAATTTACCATGGCCAGTGTTAGGTGCCCCTTACCACAGATCTAGGATCAGATTACCATTCTCTCAATCCTAACCATAACCATTAGGAGGATGTTGAAAATATTTGATCCTATATCAGTGGTTAAAGGGAATTTTTTTACTACTTTTTTATGATGTGGACACCACTCCACACATCAATATTGTGCAATTTAACATCCTAACAACAATCAGACAAATAAATGATGGAAACATCAGTCTTTCTCCACTGGAACAGTTTTACAATGGAGTCACAGGGAAACAAACAAACACACAAAGATAAATACAGGATAATGAAGTTTCATATCAATAGGCAATCATATGGCAAAAAAAGGGATTCACATTATAAAATAAACCTCTGCTCTTTGCCTCAGTCATTGCATGAAACTATCTTCCATATAGACAATTTTCTCTTTCCATCTTTCCATTTCTGTGCTCTTCTGCTATAGTAAATAAAACATTTGGACATTAAATGGTCATGGCTAGATGGGATACAGCATTTTAGCTAACTCTAACCCTTTTCCTAACAACCTAATTCTCCTAACCTGCTGCGTACATTCTTCTAACCTGCTATGAAAAGTCTATTCTGACATATGCTGTAGCTCATATAGTCAAAACCACATTAAACGTCAGCCATTATTTACAGGGAGGTTACCCTGGCAACGCCCTCTAACCCCTACAGCATCCTGGAGGCGGTGATGGGATATTATTGAGGTTGGGAGGGTAATGAGGAGACAGGGTGTGGGAATGAGGAGGTTGAGGGTAAGCTTTACTTGAGAACTCAGTTGTGCTTGAGTTGCAGCCTTGAATTCTACAGAAACTTGTAGACTCCTAACATTGTTTTACATAAGATGTAACACATCAAACGATTCAGGTGCGAATGGGACACTAATATGAAGAAAGTACTAATATGAAGAAACTACAGTTTATTTCTATGAGATGTTTGTAAAATAAATCTAGATAAGAAGTACATTGAGGGACTGCCAGAGATAGTTGTGTGTTGGTCATCTACAATGTTCCCTATTCAGTCTGTTTGTGTGCTTTACACATTAACTCATCAGTAAAATACATTATCTGTAGTTGAGTATGACTGGCCTCCGGTTATATGGCACTAAGGCCAGTAAAAACCTTACAGAACATTGATACAATCTGACCAATGGCATTCTTTCTACATGAACTAGCTACTATCCCCATCGTTGTCAAAACAGCTTTGCTTTTGTGTTGTCTAGTCAGTAATACTTTTAGCGTGTTTTCTGGGATTAGTATCCATCACTGGGCCGGTGGGGGCAGTGCATATCTGCACTCAGTATGGTGTTTGTTGTGGCTCTTCCATACAGTTTTGTGCTAAAGTGAAAGGCTGGTGGCTAGCAGGGGGTGAAAGAAGTGCACGTTGGGGTCTCCTTGACCTCTGATCTATTGTTGCCAGGGTTACAGAAGCACCTGAAGCACCTAGTTGCCTGTGCGAGGCTAAAGTGGTAGCTGATACCTGAAGGAGTTCAGAGGACTAGACATGAGTTTTACCTGCTCAGATCACATGATCTGAAAAACTTCCTGGTCCTAGAGATGATGACTGTTCTGAACACCAGACCAGTGAGATTCAACAGAGGATATGTACAGGGGGGTATACACATGCTCTGTTCTGCACATAGGCACAGATCTAGCCCAATGACGAGGCTCCCTCTCTGGGTTCTGAGCTGGAGGAGAGTCCCTGTTCACAGAACTTCTGCAATCCCTGCTCTGTCACGCCAAGCCCCCTCTTACTATCAGATGAGAGAGCGAGAGAGAGAGAGAGAGAGAGAGAGAGAGAGAGAGAGAGACTGAGAGACAGAGAGAGAGACAGAGAGAGAGAGAGGAAGGAGGGACGTGGATTGTGATTGCTGCTCTATTCCATTTCTCCCTCCTTTCTTTGTAAATGCTCTTGTCCGTTGGATTGTCTTATCTTATGCATTGTCTCACTCTCTGATGGACCTGTCCTTTGCCCAATGGGGTGGCAGACCTGGGCAGGAGGGAGGGGCAGGAGGCAGGGTGTAGACAGGAGAGGATGTGTGAGGAGAGGAGAGGGGTGGTCGGTCGGTCATCCTCCCACTACGGAGAGGACCTCCTATTGGCCCAGACCAGCGTAGTATCCGGGTTTCGTAGTGTTCCGTTGGTGTCCTGTTGGGTCCTCCAGTCGGCCCGCCCCTCCCCCAGGTCAGCACCCGCGTTTCCCCCACACCAACGCAGATGTTGGATCACCTGGCAGAAGGAGAGGGGTGAATTAATAAGCAGACATCATAGAGCACAGTCCAGTCCAGTAGATATGGCCAGGGTGAGTAGGACCCAGAAACATGCTGAGTTGTGTGTAATGACAAGCAGTGGGGTAATGGTGGAGAATAGGGAAGACCAAAACAACTCATCTTATCTCAGATATCAATGGCTTTCTGAAAGACCTGGAGGAAAATCTATACATCATACAGAATCATATTCTCATCATGATCTGGCTGGAGCAAACCTCCATATCAGCTGAAGAGAAATAGGCCATCCAACCCCGATCCATCATTCTGAATGAGACAACCATTGAGCTGATTCCCTCTCTGTTCCCTCTCAGTGTGCCAGTTTCCTTCCAGTCCCATTAGAACGGAGGCAGAGGAAATTAAACCGTGGGAGGCAGGGGGACGCCCCATTATGATTGAAATCTTTAAAGACATATCATTTCCATATCCTGTTCTGGACAGTCTATATATCAACGCCAACAGGGTGCAAGGTGTGTCTGTGTGTTTGTGTGTCTGCACAAGTCTGCACGAGTGTGTGTGTGAGACGACAATGGGCTCTGACAGAATGGTGGCATGAGGCAGCAACCGGCAGGGCAACAGTGAGCACTGTTACGGTTCCGGTTTTGCAGGGATGTTGTGGATGGGGATGGGCGTAAGCACCTGCCTCTGGTTCAAAAGTGCCAGTCATGTAATTTTTGGTGACCTTATTTGACCTTTTCTGCTGCTTTTGAGTTTGATTCCTGTTCGAATTCCAGCGATAGTTTTTAATATTTTTGATTCAACTATCCCAAACCTTAACGATTACTTAACCATTCGGAGTTAGTGCCTAAACTTAACCTTAAGCATTTTGAAATCTTACGTTTTAGAAACATTGATGAATGTCTAATTCTGACATGAGACTGTGAGAGCTGGTTAGAGGTGAAAGTGATTCCTGTCTTTGTGTTCTGTTAAGAGAGGGAGCCGAGGAGAGCATCAAGGCTAAATAAAACCAGAGGGACTCCGCAACCTTTTACACACACTGCCAAGCATACAGTATACACACTCTAGGAATCCAGGAGACACACACACGGACAGACAGACACAAGCACACACACACAGATTGATTGCCGGTACCAGCACAGTGCTCAGCGACCTAATCCATAATTTACACATCCCTGCCAGGCTATTCTGAGCCCTGACGCCAGAAACACTGGCTACTGAAACAGCAGACAGGCACCCTGTGTCCTACTGCCAAGCAAGTGCACACGCACACACACACACACACACACACACACACACACACACACACACACACACACACACACACACACACACACACACACACACACACACACACACACACACACACACACACACACACACACAAAGAGAGATGCATGAGAGAGACAGGAACACACACAAACACATTGACATTATGCTATCCCAGCCACGTTGTTCAAGATCCAAGGGGAAATTTGACTTCTGTCCAACTACCCAGGATGTTGGGAGATGACTTTAAAAAATGGCCACTAGGGGCAACGGTGAGCGCTATTATCATCAAGTAGGCTTGGGTTTGCTAGGGAGTTGTGGACAGGATGGAAGTAAGCCGCGAGTTTCGGCTCCGAGGATGTTCAATTCCAGTGCTTGGCACACATTTTAGTTTTTACCTTATCCCTTACGTTAACCCTGACCTTGACCCTGACCTTGACCTTAACCCTTTCCTTAACCCTGACCTTAACCCTTACCTTAACCCTGACCTTAACCCTGACCTTAACCCTTACCTTGACCTTGACCTTAACCCTTTCCTTAACCCTAACCTTAACCCTTTCCTTAACCCTTTCCTTAACCCTGACCTTCACCCTTACCTTAACCCTTACCTTAACCCTTACCTTAACCCGTACCTTAACCCTGACCTTAACCCTTACCTTAACCCTTACCTTAACCCTGACCTTAACCCTGACCTTAACCCTTACCTTAACCCTGACCTTAACCCTGACCTTAACCCTGACCTTAACCCTTACCTTAACCCTGACCTTAACCATTCAGAATTAAAGCCTAAACTTAACCATCAAGTTGTTTCTTCTGGAACCCTAACCCTATCATTAACCCTGACCTTAACCTTGACCTTAACCATCAAGTTGTTTCTTCTGGAACCCTAACCCTTACCTTAACCCTGACCTTAACCCTGACCTTAACCCTGACCTTAACCATCAAGTTGTTTCTTCTGGAACCCTAACCCTATCCTTAACCCTTACCTTAACCCTGACCTTAACCCTGACCTTAACACTGACCTTAACCCTGACCTTAACCATCAAGTTGTTTCTTCTGGAACCCTAACCCTATCCTTAACCCTTACCTTAACCCTTACCTTAACCCTGACCTTAACCCTGACCTTAACCCTGACCTTAACCATCAAGTTGTTTCTTCTGGAACCCTAACCCTATCCTTAACCCTGACCTTAACCCTTACCTTGACCTAACCATCAAGTTGTTTCTTCTGGAACCCTAACCCTTACCTTAACCATCAAGTTGTTTCTTCTGGAACCCTAACCCTATCCTTAACCCTGACCTTAACCCTTACCTTAACCATCAAGTTGTTTCTTCTGGAACCCTAACCCTTACCTTAACCATCAAGTTGTTTCTTCTGGAACCCTAACCCTATCCTTAACCCTGACCTTAACCCTTACCTTAACCATCAAGTTGTTTCTTCTGGAACCCTAACCCTTACCTTAACCATCAAGTTGTTTCTTCTGGAACCCTAACCCTATCCTTAACCCTGACCTTAACCCTGACCTTAACCATCAAGTTGTTTCTTCTGGAACCCTAACCCTTACCTTAACCATCAAGTTGTTTCTTCTGGAACCCTAACCCTATCCTTAACCCTGACCTTAACCCTGACCTTAACCATCAAGTTGTTTCTTCTGGAACCCTAACCCTATCCTTAACCCTGACCTTAACCATCAAGTTGTTTCTTCTGGAACCCTAACCCTATCCTTAACCCTGACCTTAACCATCAAGTTGTTTCTTCTGGAACCCTAACCCTATCCTTAACCCTGACCTTAACCCTGACCTTAACCATCAAGTTGTTTCTTCTGGAACCCTAACCCTATCCTTAACCCTGACCTTAACCCTGACCTTAACCATCAAGTTGTTTCTTCTGGAACCCTAACCCTATCCTTAACCCTGACCTTAACCATCAAGTTGTTTCTTCTGGAACCTTAACCCTTACCTTAACCCTGACCTTAACCCTGACCTTAACCATCAAGTTGTTTCTTCTGGAACCCTAACCCTTACCTTAACCCTGACCTTAACCCTGACCTTAACCATCAAGTTGTTTCTTCTGGAACCCTAACCCTTACCTTAACCCTGACCTTAACCCTGACCTTAACCATCAAGTTGTTTCTTCTGGAACCCTAACCCTATCCTTAACACAACCATCTAAATTTGAAGTTTGGAGAAACGTTGGAATATGAAGTCAAATTGGTAAAACTGTAAGATCTCGTTGTCTATCCACATGTTAAAATGCAGAAGTCCAGTGTGACAGACTGTGATTCTATGACCCTCTCTACTCCATAGTGAATGACATCATCCCCATTTGGTAGTATGGTGTTGCGGTAGTCATTGTAAAGATGAGGTCATTCCTTTACCCCAACACACAGGCTTGTAAACAACCAACACAGACAGACAGCTCATTCACACTCTATTGATAGAAAATTAAGTCACCTTGTTGTTGCGATTTCAAATAAAAAAAATATCAATGGCCAAAACTGGCAAGCATACATTCAAACACACACGCATACACTCAGAGATGTGTGTTTGTGTTTTAGGGCCTGAATTAGAGAAGGAAGTGTGTGTGTATAGTCAGGTGGAAAGATGAGTTAGAGAACCACTAAGACTCTTCTAGAGCTGGCCGTCCAGCCAAACTGAGCTATAGGGGGAGAAGTGTTTTGGTCAGGGATGTGACCAAGAACCTGGTGGTCACTCTGACAGAGCTCCAGAGTTGCTCTGTGAAGATGGGAGAACCTTCTAGAAAGATAACCATCTCTGCAGCACTCTACAAATCAGGCCTTTATGGTAGATGGAAGCCACTCCTCAGTATAAGGCAAATGACAGCCTGCTAGGAGTTTGCCAAAAGGACTCTCAGACCATGAGAAACAAGATTATCTGGTGTGATGAATTCAAGATTGAACTATTTGGCCTGAAAGCCAAGTGTCACGTTTGTTTAACACTTTTTTTGTTACTACATGATTCAATATGTGTTGTTTCAGAGTTTTGATCTCTTCCCTATTATCCTACAATGTAGAAAATAGCAAAATAAAGAAAAACCCTTGAATAAGTAAGTGTCCCCAATCTTTTGACTGGTACTGTATATAAATGATATACAAATATTTTGTAAATATATTTTCCTTTATTATTTTCTAATAGCCCTACCACCTTTCCCCTAATTGTAGTAAACTAATGAACAACAACACTTAGGCTTCTACTTCCATCTTATCAATATTATATACATTTGACAGACACAATCTATTTGACAATAGTTACATTTGGTTTGTTTTTACTCCTATCCTTCAGCTCAACCCCTCAGATATTTTTGAAGACCATCCTGTTTCATTTCTATTTGCCATATCATTTTAGCTGTGCTGTTTCACAAAACTTCTGATCCTATATACATTTTACAGACACAGTATATTTTACATTAGTTATCTTGTTGTTATTAGTCCCACTCTTCAGCTCCATCTATCTCTTAACATCATCCATATTGGATTTCTATTTGCCATATATTTTTCAACTGTTCTGTGATGTTTCACAAAAGTTCTGAACCGTTCGTTTCTCATAGTTTCTACAGATTGTAAATGAAAGATAACATTTTGCTATAAGTATTATTATATTATTGATCGATTGACTATGACAGATGTTCAGATCGCCCAGTAGTGCTATCTCCAGGTAAATGTTGCAATTCTTCAGCAGTTTCTGGACTTGAGACCAAAAACAAGCTACATATGGACAATACCAAAACAAATTATCTAATGATTCTGTCTCTTCGCAGCAAAATTTGCAGAGCTGGGATGGCTGTATCCCGCATATATAAAACATTCAATTTTTTGCAAGAATTGTGTAAAATAATTTAGAATTTTTAATAATAAGGTTTTGAATCTGGAGTCGTTTTGCGTATGCCATGGAATTGGTACGTCACAAATCTCTTCCCAACTATTTCGCAATCTATATGGCACAGCTGTACATTTTCTGGTCCTTAAATTAAACTGGTATACTTTTTTATTTATCACAATTTTCTTTAACCAATTTTTGGGCCCATAGACAAGTTCCTTACTTTTTCCCTGTTCCATTTTTGGGGGCAGTCTTGGCTCTCAGCTTCCCTGTCGGATGTCCTTGGATGAGGGATGCCCTTGGAGCTTGTGCTTGGACCACACACACAAATGCACGAATGCACAAAACACACACACACACACACACACACACACACACACACACACACACACACACACACACACACACACACACACACACACACACACACACTGCTACCAGACTCTTATTATTGTTGCTAAATACTGCACAATTTACCCTTTTCCAAAAACACGTAAGCAGCCGTGCATGTTTTTTTGTTTCTTTGTCTGTGCACACGTGTTTATACTCTGAGTCCATTCACCCTGACCTGTGCCAAGAGACAGTGTATAAATCAATATGGTGATAGTATGATAATGTTATGGTAATAAGATGATCATCTGGGATGAACAGTGGTAATTCACAGCTGTCAATCAAAGGTCAGGGGTGACCACATCCCACTGGGGTCAGACACTGGGGGAGCAGAACAGGGGGAAATCAGAAAGAACAACGTAGACCAGTACACATCAACATACCCTGGGTTTTAGAACACTGAGAGGGTATGGTGAAGAGAGACAAAAAGGGGCGGCAGGTAGCCGAGTGGTTAGAGCGCTGGGCCAGTAACCTAAAGGTTGCTGGATCGAATCCCTGAGACTGACAAGGTAAAAATCTGTTGTTCTACCCCTGTACAAGGCAGTTAACACACTGTTGCCTGGTAGACTGTCATTGTAAATAAGAATTTGTTCTTTACTGACTTGCCTAGTTAAATAAATAAAGAATGTTTGAACAGTGTTTTTTAACCTTTAACCAAACCATTTAATATGTGCTTGTATCTGTATTTGGTACCCTATGTATGTCTATTATGCTGTTAAATGTTCAAAGCACATCCGGCTGAGACAAAATAATAGAAATATGGCTATGATGTGTTTGGATGAAAATTTAGTCCACAGTCGGGACATGTACCTACGCACACATACACAGACTCTGCGTCTTAGAGCAATAACCATAGTAACAGAAACAACAAACGAGAGAGAGAGAGAGAGAGAGAGAGAGAGAGAGAGAGAGAGAGAGAGAAAGAGAGAGTAAAAGAGAATGAATGAGTGACCTCTAATGACCTGGATGTGTGGCCTTCCTGTTCCACATGCAGGGCTTAGGGCAGTGATTCCACCACTTATGGTCAGGACCCCAGGTCCCCTGAAATTGAAATGGGGTCCCATGAGAAAATCTGTAATCTTATCAAGCAAATTAGGAACTGTTATCTCATTTAAAAAGGGAATAGAAAACAACTTTTTAGTGTCAACTAAAGAGCTATTACACTATTAGAATGAGCGTTCGTGTCATTATGTGTAGGGGCAGCCTGCAGGACCTACCATTTTGTGAATATGAACACAGTAGGGGGTATCATTTTTCAAAGTGGGGTCCCCAGTATTTTCAATTGTCAATTTATGGTCATGTGCAGTAAAGGTTTGGGAACCCCAGGCTTAGGGAACCCAGCGGGATGGACACACACAACATGCTTCAATTCTGAGAAAGCTCTGCGTGCAACAGGACAACCATACTGGGCATGCATACAGACATGGACACACACACACAAACACACATGACAAACACATACTCATGTAAGACTGGGATTATCCTGAGTTGATGTGGTTGGACAAGCTCTGATGCCTCTCAGTCTCGCCTTATCCTCTCCATCCCTCTTTCAATCATTCTCTCTTCATCCCTCCTTTCCTCCTTTCTGTCCCTTTCCATTCTTTATTGTGAAACAGCCCTAAGTCAGACATTCCAGCCATCGTTCAAAGAGCCCGCTGGTTCTAACAAAAGCACGCACGCACACAGGCTGCGAGAATTGGCAACAACATCTCCTCCACACTGACTCTTAACACAGGGGCCTCCCAGAGGTGTGTCCTCAGTCCTCTGCTGTACTCCCTGTTCACCCACTGCGTGGCTTTGCACGACACCAACTCCATCATCAAGTTTGCTGAAGACACCAAATTTGTAGGCCTGATAACCAACAACGGCGAGTCATTGTAGAGGGAGGAGGTAAGTGAACTGGCATTGTGGTGCCAGTACAACCACCTTTCCCTCAACATCAGCAAAACAAAGAAGTTGATTGTTGACTTCAGGAAGCTAGAGGGAACATGTCCTGATCCACATCAACGGGACTGCAGTGGAGAGAGTCAGCAGTTTTAAGTTCCTCAGCGTCCACATCACCCAGGACTTGACATGGACCAACAACAACATCACTCTTGTCAAGAGGTCGCAACAGAGCTTCTACCTCCTAAGGCGGCTGAAGAAATCCGGCATGCCACCCCGGGACGTATCCAAATACTACTGCTGCACCATAGAGAGCATCCTGACCGGTGGCATCACGGCCTGGTATGGAAATTGCTCCATCCCTGACCGCAAGGCCCTCCAGCGGAGGGTGAAGATGGCCCAGTACAGTACATCACTGGGACTGTGCTCCCAACAGTCCAGAACATCTACTCGAAACGGTGCCTGGGAAGGCCTGCAGCATCGTCAAGGACCCACATCCCAGGCACGAACTGTCTATATCCTTACTGTCGGGCAGGCAGTATCGGAGAATGAGGTCTGTGCCAACAGGCTCAGAGACAATTTCTATCTACAGGCCATCAGACTGCTGAACACTTGAACTTGACTGACCACCTGTTCTGATTCTCAACAAGTTTGCACACACACACACACACACACACACACACACACACACACACACACACACACACACACACACACACACACACACACACACACACACACACACACACACACACCACAACTGCTGCTACCAGACTTATTATGATAGCTAAATACTCCACAATTTAAACAATTGCCCCTCAACCCCCTCTTCCCCAAAACAGGTGTAAATATTGGACTATAAATTGTGCCTTCCTGTATTATACTTATGCTAAAATGTTTATTCTATTGAGCCATTTACTTTATGTTCATATTCTTATATTTTATTACTGTATTTACATTTTCGACAACGAACCTGCAAGTAAGCATTTCATTGGACGGTGTATACCATGTGTATCCTGTACATACCACTAATACAACTTGAAACTTTAAAACACTCACAAACACACTCCCCATTCCAGTACTGATCACTTCTGATTTGCTAATCCTACATAAACACTGTTTGGAATGTGACTAATATAAAGGGGTTCTGGGTCACAGAGTCTTTCCCAGCTCTTCAATCCACTAATCATAATGGAGCTGGGACCGGGTTCTATCCAGAGGCTTGATTAGATAGGGGACAGAGAATGACGTCACTTCAAAGTGCCTATTGAGTTTTCCCTACCAGTTAACTTATCATAAGAAAAATGATAAGTTCCCAAGTTTTGAAATGAAGGGCTTTTTCAGGGCAATGCTGAATGCGTCTTTCGTTGTGTTGTTATAGGAGGAGAGGGACAACAGGTGCACAGGGATATCCACAGGGATATAGGAGTTACTTTAATCTAGAACTATGGAACTGCTGCGTACTATCTCTGGTACATTTTTATGTTGAATGGAGATGGATGATTTCATGATCCTGGGAACAATGCTAGGTTGTCTTCTGAGATAGAGTATACTGTATGACTCAATTCTTAACCCTGACGTATTTTTCCAAAGTCGCCCTACACTGCCAGATGCTCATTTGCATCATCAAACTATTTTTTTCCATATCCTGATACAGAAATCAAGGGTTTTTGAAGAGACAGGGAAATACAGGTCAAGGATTTCCATTTCACATTCAGAAGTCATTTTTTAGAATGAAATCATCTACGCAGATCCCTTCAACAATTGTTTTAATCATTGTCAAAGATACACATTAAAATAAGACATAAGAAAATTAAGCTGTTGATGAATACCACACAGAGAGAAAGGGGGATGGGCGCCATGGTTACAGGATAGACACAGTTGAAGTCGGAAGTTTACATACACTTAGGTTGGCGTCATTAAAACTCGTTTTTCAACCACTCCACAAATTTCTTGTGAACAAACTATAGTTTTGGCAAGTCGGTTAGGACATATACTTGGTGCATGACACAAGGAATTATTCCAACAATTGTTTACAGACAGACAATTTCACTTATAATTCACTGTATCACAATTCCAGTGGGTCAGAAGTTTACATACACTAAGTAGACTGTGCCTATAAACAGCTTGGAAAATTCCAGAAGAGGATATCATGGCTTTAGAGGCTTCTGACATCTAACATCATTTGAGTCAATTGGAGGTGTACCTGTGGATGTATTTCAAGGCCTACCTTCAAACTCAGTGTCTCGTTTGCTTGACATCATGGGAAAATCAAAAGAAATCAGCCAAGACCTAAGAAAAGAATTGTAGACCTCCACAAGTCTGCTTCATCCTTGGGAGCAATTTCCAAATGCCGAAGGTACCATGTCCCTCTGTACAAACAATAGTACGCAAGTATAAACACCATGGGACCACGCAGCCGTCATACCACTCAGGAATTAGACGCATTCTGTCTCCTAGAGATGAACGTACTTTGGTGCGAAAGTGCAAAAAAATCGAGAAAAACAGCAAAGGACCTTGTGAAGATGCTGGAGAAAACAGGTACAAAAAAGTATCTATATCCACAGTAAAACAAGTCCTATATCGACATAACCTGAAAGGCCGCTCAGCATGGAAGCAGCCACTGTTCCAAAACCGCCATAAAAAAGCCAGACTATGGTTTGCAACTGCACATGAAGAAATGTCCTCTGGTCTGATGAAACAAAAATAGAACTTCCAATTTGTAAGTCGCTCTGGATAAGAGCGTCTGCTAAATGACTTAAATGTTAATGTAAATGTAACTGTTTGGCCATAATGACCATCGTTATGTTTGGAGGAAGAAAGGGGAGGCTTGAAAGCCGAAGAACACCATCCCAACTGTGAAGCACAGGGGTGGCAGCATCATGTTGTGGGGGTCCTTTGCTGCAGGAGGGACTGGTGCACTTCACAAAATAGATGGCCTCATGAGGGAGGAAAATTATGTGGAAATACTAACTAAGCAACATCTCAAGACATCAGTCACCCATCGCAAATGGGTCTTCCAAATGGACAATGACCCCAACCATACTTCCAAAGTTGTGGCAAAATGGTTGAAGGACAACAAAGTAAAGGTATAGGAGTGGTCATCACAAAGCCCTGACCTCAATCCTATAGAACATTTGTGGGCAGAACTGAAAAAGCGTGTGCGAGCAAGGAGGCCTACAAACCTGACTCAGTTACACCAGCTCTGTTAGGAGGAATGGGCCAAATTTCACCAAACTTATTGTGGGAAACTTGTGGGAAGGCTACCCGAAACGGTTGACCCAAGTTAAACAATTTAAAGGCATTGCTACCAAATACTAATTGAGTGTATGTAAACTTCTGACCCACAGTTCAAGAAGAGGGGTCAATGTAATAGTCTGGAGGACATTTGATTAATTGTTCAGCAGTCTTATGGCTTGGCGGTAGAAGCTGTTAAGGAGCCTATTGGACCTAGACTTGGCGCTCTGTTACCGCTTGCCATGCGGTAGCAGAGAAAACAGTCTATGACTTGGGTGACTGGAGTCTCTGACAATTTTATGGGCTTTCCTCTGACACTGCCTATTATATAGGTCCTGGATGGCAGGAAACTTGGCCTCAGTGATGTACTGGGCCGTACACACTAGCCTCAGTAGTGCCTTACGGTCAGATTCCGAGCAGTTGCCTCACCAGACGGCGATGCATCCGGTCAGGATGCTCTTCGATGGTGCAGCTGTATACATTTTTGAGGATCTGGGGACCTATGACAAATCTTTTCAGTCTCCTGAGGGGGAAAATGTTTTGTTGTGCCCTCTTCACGACTATCTTGGTGTGTTTGGACCATGATAGATTTTTGGTGATGTGGACACCATCCCGCTCCACTACAGCCCCGTTGATGTTAATAGGGGCCTGTTCGGCCCGCCTTTCCTGTAGTCCACGATCAGGTCCTTTGTCTTGCTCACATTGAGGGAGATGTTGTTGTCCTGGCACCACACTGCCAGTCCTCTGACCTCCTCCCTATAGGCTGTCTCATTGTTGTCAGTGGTCAGGTCTACCACTGTTGTGTCGTCAGCAAACTTAATAATGGTGTTGGAGTCGTGTTTGGCCACGCAGTTGTTGGTGAACAGGGAGTACAGGAGGGGACTAAGTACATACCCCTGAGGGGCCCCAGTGTTGAGGATCAGCATGGCAGACGTGTTGTTGCCTACCCTTACCACCTGGGGCTGGCCCGTCAGGAAGTCCAGGATCCCAGTTTCAGACGGAGGTGTTTAGTCCCAAGATCCTTAGCTTAGTGATGAGCTTTGTGGGCACTATGGTGTTGAACGCTGAGCTGTAGTCAATGAACAGTATTCTCACATAGGTGTTCCTTTTGTCCAAGTGGTAAAGGGCATCATCTGTGGATCATCTGTGGATCTGTTGGGGCGGTATACGAATTGGAGTGAGTCTAGGGTATTTATTTATTTATTTATTTATCCGTTATTTTACCAGGTAAGTTGACTGAGAACATGTTCTCATTTGCAGCAACGACCTGGGGAATAGTTACAGGGGAGAGGAGGGGGATTAATGAGCCAATTGTAAACTGGGGATTATTAGGTGACCATGATGGTTTGAGGGTCAGATTTGGGAATTTAGCCAGGACACCGGGGTTAACACCTCTACTCTTACGACAAGTGCCATGGGATCTTTAATGACCTCAGAGAGTCAGGACACCCGTTTAACGTCCCATCCGAAAGACGGCACCCTACACAGGGCAGTGTCCCCAATCACTGCCCTGGGGCATTGGGATATTTTTTAGACCAGAGGAAAGAGTGCCTCCTACTGGCCCTCCAACACCACTTCCAGCAGCATCTGGTCTCCCATCCAGGAACTGACCAGGACCAACCCTGCTTAGCTTCAGAAGCAAGCCAGCAGTGGTATGCAGGGTGGTATGCATTCGGGAGGATGCTGTTGATGTGAGCCTTTCAAAGCACTTCATGGCTACTGATGTGAGTGCTACGGGGAGGTAATCATTTAGAAAGGTTACCTTCCCTTCCTTGGGCACAGGGACTGTAGGGACTGTCCTGCAGCGTAGCATCCACATCATCTGAGTGGAGAAAAAACTGCATCTGTCTTTCGTTTGAGAATATTACTGACATGAAGAAGAATTTACACCCACCTTTAGCACACTTTTGTGAATGAGTGTGTGTGTGTGCTTGTGTGTGTCTGTGTGTTGTGTGTGTGTGTTGCATGCATATCATGTGTTTGTGTGGTGCAAGAACAACCTCCAAGGACTTCCCTCAGCCAAGGATGTCCGACAGAGAAGCTGAGAACCAAGGTCTGCACTCAAACGTGATTAACATTCTCCAAACATGCTATTAACCTTCTCCAAACATGCGATTAACGTTCTTCAAATATGCGATTAACGTTCTCCAAAAATGTCCGTCTTTGAGTGGGGCCTGTCCAGATATTTACTGAGGTGGTGATTATGTGGACGCAGAGCCCACCTTTCCTCGCTCCCTAGGCTACTTATACAAGGGTTAGCCAAGGGGTCACTTCAATGATCCATACAGCATATTGGTTTACACACTGAGATGGTTAAAACCTGTTTGGGATAGGGGGCAGCATTTTCACATTCTGAAAAGCTTGCCCAGAGTAAACCTACTGCTACTCAGGCCCAGAAGCTAATATATGCATATTATTAGTGGTATTGGATAGAAACCACTCTGACGTTTCTAAAACTGTTTGAATGATGTCTGTGAGTATAACAGAACTCATATGGCAGGCGAAAACCTGAGACAAATCCAACCAGGAAGTGGGAAATCTGAGATTTGTAGTTTTTCAACTCATTGCCTATTGAATATACAGTGTCTAGATGTGAACCGTCTTTAGAACGTTGTTTGAGGCTTCTACTGTGAAGTGGGGGCAAATGAGAGCTGATTCAACCAGAGGCCTGCCAGAGTGCCAGGAGCTGATCACGCGCGAACACGAGAGAGCAAACTGCGTTCCATTGCAATTCTAAAGACAACGGAATTCTCCGGTTGGAACATTATTGAAGATTTATGTTAAAAACATCCTAAAGATTAATTCTATACTTCATTTGACGTGTTTCTACGGACTGTAATATGACTTTTTGAACTTTTCGTCTGAAATTTCGCCTGGACTTGCCCGCGACTTGTGAGTTTGGATTTGTTTACCAAACGCGCTAACAAATGGAGTTATATGGACATAAATTATGGACTTTATCGAACAAAACAAACATTCATCGTGGAACTGGGATTCCTGGGAATGCATTCTGATGAAGATCATCAAAGGTAAGTGAATATTTATAATGCTATTTCTGACTTTTACTGACTCCACAACATGGCGCGGAATCTGCATGGCTTGTTTTTGTGTCTGAGCTCCTTAATCAGATTATAGCATGGTTTGCTTTTTCCGTAAAGCTTTTTTTAAATCTGACACAGTGGTTGCATTAAGGAGAAGTATATCTATAAGTCTGTGCATAATAGTTGTAGCTTTTATCAAAGTTTATTATGAGTATTTCTGTAAATTGATGTTGCTCTCTGAAAATTCACAATGTTCACAATGTTTTCACAATTGACAATGTTTTCGAGGCACAACATTACTGACCATAAAGCGCCAATGTAAACTAGATTTTTGGACATGAATATGAACTTTATCGAACAAAACATACATGTATTGTGTAACATGAAGTCCTATGAGTGCCATCTGATGAAGATCATCAAAGGTTAGTGATTAATTTTATCTCTATTTCTGCTTTTTGTGACTCCAATCTTTGGCTGGAAAATGGCTGTGTGTGTTTTTGTGACTAGGCTCTGACCTAACATAATCATATGGTGTGCTTTCGCTCTAAAGCCTTTTTGAAATCGGACACGATGGGTAGAGTAACAAGAAGTGTACCTTTAACTTGGTGTATTGCACTTGTGAATGTATGAAAGTTACATATTTCCCAAAAATATTTTCAGCAGAATGTTGTCGAGCGGAACCGCTAGCCGTAAGACGTTTTAACTCCCCAACTCTCACTGAGCTGCTCTATAGGATATAACCACTCACTGACATGCTACCTCATGTAAACTTTCCTTAACGTTAGGTATTTATCTCTACCTCACCAACTCCGAGTATTTATACCATTAACTCTCCCAGTGTCCTTATTTTCCCTATACACTTTAGTCACTACGGACCATTTCTATGCACACTTCTCTACTCTGCATGTGTGACCTTCACTACCTAACTCATCTTTACACCTGACTATACACACTTCTCTACTCTGCATGTGTGACCTTCACTACCTAACTTATCTTCCCACCTGACTATACACACTTCTTTCTCCAATTCATGCCCTAAAACATAACTTATAACATCCTCTGTAGTTATTTTGTGGAATGAACAATACAGTAATTGGTTTAGCTTTCCCTCCTATAGGCTTGGTGGAGATTTGCATAAACCTGTACAATCCTTTCAGTTCAACATAAGTGACTGAGGGTTAGGGGTTTAACTGGGGATCACTACCCCCCCCCAGCTCAGTGGTGTCAAACTCATTCCATGGAGGTTCTAGAGTCTACTGGCTTTTGGATTTTCCTTTTAATTAAGACGTAGACAACCAGGTGAGGGAGTTTCTTACTAACCAGTGAACTTAATTCATCAATCAAGTCCAAGGGAGGAGCAAAAACCTGCAAACACTTGGCCCTCCGTGGAATGAGTTTGACACATAACCTAGCTGAATGTCAGACCAGAGAGTCAAGCTCATAGTCAAACCCAGAACTGCAGTTTCCTTTTTGAGCAATGAGTGGAACAGAGTAGGATGAGGTTGCCCATTATACTCGCATATCCCCTCCTAATGGTTAAGGTTAGGGTTACAGGAATGATAATCTGATCCTAGATCTGTGGTTATGGGCAACTTTACTTGGGAGCAGGGTGACAGGATACAAGAAGGATACAACAGGAAGAGGAAGTGCTCAAAGGAGAGGAAGGGAGAGCAGCGAGGTAGGGTACGATACGGATGATGACACTCACCTTGTCCCTAAACGTGAGGGGTGCTCCCAGCGCCCCCCTGCCTTAGAGCGCAGCCCCTGCACCGAAGGGTGAGAAGTTGAGATGACCCCTCTGGAAGAAGATAAAGAGAGGGAGAGAAAGAGAGAGAGAGAGATACACAAATACACTCCAGAGTCAATGGGGTCAAAGAACCATTAAGGACATACAGTTTGAGCAATAAGCACTGTATGAAACCTGACATATGCTGAATGCATACCGTATTCTTTGAATATTAAATGTCGGTGTCATGGAATGCTTCAGTGGATTCTGTAGCCTAAAATATGCCATCGCTGGCACAGTCAAACAAAAGGGAATGCCTTCTCCACATTATACCATATCAGATAGACAAATTAAACATTTGGAGAAGGAGAGAGCACATCTTTATAGAAAGTGAAAGAGAGGACTGGTTCAGAATGAACCTATCTAGAGAGTGCTACTCTGTCAGCGGCTGTTGTAAGCCAGAGTAAGAATAGCTAGATCTGTCAGAATGTGCTGGAACATCAGCATTTTACACTACACACTAAGAAGCTCCTACTCTGTGATCGCCCCTGTGTGTCTCAGCCAGACAAAACTCACAACCCTCTCTTACACAAGACATGGGGCATTCCGGCCTTTTCAGGAACATTAGCTCTGTGTATGTCTCTGTAATGGATATAGCATGGATTCTCCATTAGCTAACCCAGGGAACGGGAACACCATGTCCCTCCTCAGTGTTCATGGGAATCTAATGGGAATACTGTGCCCTGAGCCGGTCAGAATGCCGCTAGGAAGTTCTTGTTCGCTTCATTGCTACATGCACCTCGTCTTGACTCACATCTCAATCCCTATCAGATCCAATCAATAATTATGTAGAAGGATTTTAATTGTGTTTTAACAATGTGGATCAATGAGGAGCGGATGCATCCTGTAATCTCCTGACCAGGACAGTTTGAGACTGGTAATGTCAAAGGAAATCAGACAAAAGAGCAAATATCCTGTCCTGATTCCTGCTTTGACCATAATATTAAATTAATATGTTCCTGTTGTCATTATGACTTGAGTCCTGCTCTACACCAGCCAATGGATTTGACAGTGGCTATGAGAGAAGTCAATGGAAGAGGACAGTTACATAGCTGAGGGTTATGTGGAGCCAGGAATATTTGCTAAACATGTATCTAGACCAGGAAAACTCTGGTTTACATGGTCATCAACATCTCTTAGCCTTGACATGGGTTTCCACTAGTTTGTGGTGGTGTGTGTGTGTGTGTGTGTGTTGGTTTAGAGAAACAGCCTTTTCTCATAGAGTAGACGTAACATAGTAAACGTAAATCTGGGACACTCAAATTGGTATGATATATTACGTTTGGTATGGTTACATAAGACAGAAAGTTACTTAAGGCAAAACTAAAGTAAGGTGGTTGGTCAGGGTGGATGGGTGGGAATATAACACAAACATCTAGCAATGCAAAGGTTGAATGTTTGAATCTCATCACATAAAACTTTAGGATTTTAGCTAATTAGCAACTGTGCTAACTACTTTTTAGCTACAGTGGCTTGCGAAAGTATTCACCCCCCTTGGTATTTGTCCTAATTTGTTGCCTTACAACCTGGAATTAAAATAGATTTTTTGGGGGGTTTGTATAATTTGATTTACACCACATCCCACCATTTTGAAGATGCAAAATATGTTTTATTGTGTAACAAACAAGAAAACAAAAAGACATGAAAACTTGAGAGTGCATAACTATTCACCAACCCAAAGTCAATACTTTGTAGAGCCACCTTTCGCAGCAATTACAGCTGCAAGTCTCTTGGGGTATGTCTCTATAAGCTGGCCACTGGGATTTTTGCCCATTCTTCAAGGCAAAACTGCTCCAGCTCCTTCAAGTCTGATGGGTTCCACTGGTGTACAACAATCTTTAAGTCATACCACAGATTCTCAATTGGATTGAGGTCTGGGCTTTGACTCAGCCATTCCAAGACATTTAAATGTTTCCCCTTGAACCACTCAAGTGTTGCTTTAGCAGTATGCTTAGGGTCATTGTCCTGCTGGAAGGTGAACCTCTGCCCCAGTCTCAAATCTCTGGAAGACTGATTTCCCTCAAGAATTTCCATATATTTAGCTCCAACCATCATTCCTTCAATTCTGACCAGTTCCTCAGTCCCTGCCAAATAAAAACATCCCAACAGCATGATGCTGCCACCACCATGCTTCACTGTGGTGATGGTGTTCTTGGGGTGATGAGAGGTGTTATGTTTGCAGCTCATTTTTAGTCTCATCTGACCAGAGTACCTTCTTCCATATGTTTGGGGAGTCTCCCACATGCCTTTTGGCGAACACCAAACATGTTTGCTTATTTTTTTTCTTTAAGCAATGGCTTTTTGTATGGCTTAAAGTGTGTATGGCTTAAAGTAGTCCTATGGACAGATACTCCAATCTCCACTGTGGAGCTTTGCAGCTCCTTCAGGGTTATCTTTGGTCTCTTTGTTGCCTCTGAGTAATGCCCTCTTTGCCTGGTCCGTGAGTTTTGGTGGGCGGCCATCTCTTGGCAGGTTTGTTGTGGTGCCATATTCTTTACATTTTTTAATAATGGATTTAATGGCGGTCCATTGAATGTTCAAAGTTTCTGATTTTTTAAATAAACCAACCCTGATCTGCACAAGTTTGTCCTTGACCTGTTTGGAGAGCCCCTTGGTCTTCATGATGCCGCTCATTGTGCCGCTTCTTTGGTGGTGCCCCTTGCTTAGTGGTGTTGCAGACGCTGGGGCCTTTCAGAACAGGTGTAAATATACTGAGATCATGTAGCAGATCATGTGACACTTAGATTGCACAAAGGTGGACATTACTTAACTAATTATGTGACTTCTGAAGTTAATTGGTTGCAGCAGATCTTATTTAGGAGCTTCATAGCAAAGGGGGTGAAGGAAAGCTGCCGTTACCGTCAATATTACTCGCCAACGTGAAATCATTGGACAATAAACTAGATGAGGTAAGATCCCGAATATCCTACCAACGGGACATCAAAAACTGTAATATCCTATGCTTCACGGAATCGTGGCTGAATGACGACATGGATGTACTCTGTACCGGCGGGATACACTCTGCACCGGCAAGAGAGAACCGCACACTCCGGTAAGATGAGGGGGGGGGGGGGGAGGTCTGTGCATATTTGTAAACAACAGCTGGTGCACGAAATCTAAGGAAGTCTCTAGATTTTGCTCGCCTGAAGTTGAGTATATTGTGATAAATTGGAGGCCACACTACTTGCCTAGAGAGATCTCAGCTATACTTTTCTTGGCTGTTTATTTACCACCACAGACAGATGCTGGCACTAAGACCGCACTTAGTCAGCTGTATATGGAAATAAGAAAACAGGAACCCACTCACCCAGATGCGGCGCTCCTTGTGGCCTGAGACTTTAATGCTGGGAAACTTAAATCAGTTCTACCAAATCTCTATCAACATGTTAAATGTGCAACCAGAGGGGGAAAAATTCTAGATCACCTGTACTCCACACACAGAGATGCCTCCCTCGCCCTCAATTTGGTAAATCCGACCACAACTCTATCCTCCTGATTCCTGCTTACAAGCAAAAAATAAAACAGGAAGCACCAGTGACTCGGTATATTAAAAAAAATGGTCAGATGAAGCAGATGCTAAACTACAGGACTGCTTTGCTGTCACAGACTGGAACATGTTCCGGGATTCTTCCAATGACATTGAGGAATACACCACATCAGTCACTGGCTTTATCAATAAGTGCATTGAGGACTTCGTCCCCACATTGTGTGTACGTACATACCCCAACCAGAAGCCATGGATTACAGGCAACATTCACACTGAGCTAAAGGGTAGAGCTGCGGCTGTCAAGGTGTGGGACTCTAACCCGGAAGCTTACAAGAAATCCCACTCTGCACTGTGACGAACCATCAAACAGGCAAAGCGTCAATGCAGGGCTAAGATTGAATCATACTACACCGGCTCCAACGCTCGTCGGATGTGGCAGAGCTTGCAAACTATTACAGACTACAAAGGGAAGCACAGCCGCGAGCTGCCCAGTGACACGAGCCTACCAGACGAGCTAAATCACTTCTATGCTCGCTTCGAGGCAAGCAACACTGAGGCATGCATGAGAGCATCAGCTGTTCCGGACGACTGTGTGATCACGCTCTCCATAGCCGACATAAGTAAGACCTTTAAACAGGTCAACATACACAAGGCTGCCAGACAGATTACCAGGACGTGTGCTCCGGGCATGTGCTGACCAACTGGCAGGTGTCTTCAATGACATTTTCAACATGTCCCTGATTGAGTCTGTAATACCAACATGCTTCAAGCAGACCACGATAGTCCCTATGCCCAAGAACACGAAGGCAACTTGCCTAAATGACTAAAGACCCGTAGCACTCATGTTCGTAGCCATGAAGTGCTTTGAAAGGCTGGTAATGGCTCACATCAACACCATTATCCCAGAAACCCTAGACCCACTCCAATTTCCATACCGCCCAAACAGATCCACAGATGATGCAATCTCTATTGCACTCCACACTACCCTTTCCCACCTGGAAAAAAGGAGCACCTATGTGAGAATGTTGTTCATTGACTACAGCTCAGCGTTCAACACCATAGTACCCTCAAAGCTCATCACCAAGCCAAGGATCCTGGGACTAAACACCTCCCTCTGCAACTGGATCCTGGACTTCCTGACAGGCCGCCCCCAGGTGGTGAGGGTAGGTAGCAAGATATCTGCCACGCTGATCCTCAACACTCGAGCTCCCCAGGGTTGCGTGCTCAGGCCCCTCCTGTACTCCCTGTTCACCCACGACTGCATGGCCAGGCACGACTCCAACACCATCATTAAGTTTGCTGACGACACAACAGTGGTAGGCCTGATCACCGACAACGACGAGACAGCCTATAGGGAGGAGGTCAGAGACATGGCCGGGTGGTTCCAGAATAACAACTTATCCCTCAATGTAACCAAGACTAAAGAGATGATTGTGGACTACGGGAAAAGGAGCACAGAGCACGTGCTCCTACACCTGCATTGCTTGCCGTTTGGGGTTTTAGGCTGGGTTTCTGTACAGCACTTTGAGATATCAGCTGATGTACGAAGGGCTATATAAATACATTTGATTTGATTTGATTCGATTCGATTTGATCCTCAAAAGGTTCTACAGCTGCAACATCAAGAGCATCCTGACCGGTTGCATCGCTGCCTGGTACGGCCTCCGACCGCAAGGCACTTCAGAAGGTAGTGCGTACGGCCCAGTACATCACTGGGGCAAAGCTGCCTGCCACCCAGGACCTCTACACCAGGCGGTGTCATAGGAAGGCCATAAAAATTGTCAAAGACCTCGGCCACCCCAGTCATAGACTGTTCTCTCTACTACCTCATGGCAAGCGGTACCGGAGTGCCAAGTCTAGGACAAAAAGGCGTCTCCACAGTTTCTCCAAGCCATAAGATTCCCGAACAGTTAACCAAATGGTTACCCAGACTATTTGTATTGTGTGCCCCCAACCCCTCTTTTACGCTGCTGCTACTCTCTGTTTATCTTATATGCATAGTCACTTTAACTACACATTCATGTACATACTACCTAAATGGCCCGACCAACCAGTGCTCCCGCACATTGGCTAACCGGGCTATCTGCATTGTGTCCCACCACCCGCCAACCCCTATTTTACGCTTCTGCTACTCTCTGTTCATCATATGTGCATAGTCACTTTAACGATACCTACATGTACATACTACCTCAATAAGCCTGACTAACAGGTGTCTGTATATAGCCTTGCTACTCCTTTTTCAAATGTCTTTTTACTGTTGTTTTATTTCTTTACATACCTACACACACACGCACACACACACACACACACACACACACACACACACACACACACACACATCTTTTTTGGCACCATTGGTTAGAGCCTGTAAGTAAGCATTTCACTGTAAGGTTTACACCTGTTGTATTCGGCACACGTGACAAATCAACTTTGATTTGATTTGGAATACATATGCGCGCACCCCTTTTCAGTTCTTAATATTTTAAAACATTTTTTGAAACAAGTTTTTTTTTTAAATTTTTACTTCACCAATTTTGACTATTTTATGTATGTCCATTACATGAAATCTAGCTAAAAATCAATTTAAATTACAGGTTGTAATGCAACAAAATAGGAAAAACACCAAGGGGGTTGAAGACATTTGCAAGGCACTGTATTTTGCAACTATTTAGCATGTTAGCTAACCCTTCTCCTAACTCTAACCCCTAACCTAGCTAACGTTAGCCACCTAGCTAAAGTTAGCATTATCCACCTAACCACCTAGCTAACACTAGCCACAATAAATTGGAATTGGAACATATTACATGTTTAGCAAATTCATAACATATTGTACAAATTGCAATTCATAACGTATCATACGAATTGTAATTCATAACATATCATATGAAATGAATTATGGACATCCACAAATTAATACATACCATACGAAACGTAACATATCATACTAAATGGAGTGTACCGGATTTACATTTACTATGTTACGTCTACCCCTCAGTCCAGGTTGAGAGAAATGGTTAGGGAGAGTTATGGTGGTAGAGGAGAGAGTTAGTCCAGGATCTGGTATCAGGGTGTAGGGTTTTATCTCGTTTGCTGCCGAGGTGTTATTGGTGTTGCATCTCTAGGAGAAAGGGTGATTCTGTCCTGGTAAATATTTCATGCCCTGTTTGAATTATTAAAGCTCAGAGCGCAGGTGTGTGTGTTCATCAACAGAGATGTACTCTCGGTCTGTCAAGACGATTCATGGTTTCCGCTTGATCCGTCTCATATGATGCAGATATGTGTGTGTGTGTGTGTGTGTGAGTGTGTGTATAGGTGTGTGGGGGGCATTAAATCCAATCCTGTAACCATAGACCACAAGCATTGAGTGTCTTGGGAACTAGGAGAAGCTCACATGTCACAATTGAAATGAAACGCTCAATACCAGCACTGTTAGTCCTACTGAAAACACAACAACACCCAAAACAGAAGAGCATGCCAAACATAAATCCCGAGTATGTGTGTCACCCGCCAAAATAAAAGGAGCAGTGCTAAAATGGCAGCATATTCACAGAGAGAAAACCCTGAAAAGACTTCTGTGTTTAAAAAGGGGATGTTGGGCAACCTGATCGAAACCAGTTTACACAACAGAGGGACAGGGCTACTCTAACCATCAGCACAGTAAGGAGGAGATAGATTGAGTGTGTGTTTACCTGGGTGTGATGTCTGTCCATATGTCTGTGCAGAGACGATGAGCTGGAGGAGTTTGACTTGATGTGACCCTCATCTTCCATTGAACCTGAAAAAAATCATATTAAAAAAATTAAGTTAAAAATATACACACACACACACACGAGAGAAAGCCATCAGTCAGTGAAGCCACTATGAAAGACAGAAGTGGAGAGATGGGATAGACAGAGTACCTGAGGCAGGAAACAGCATTGCAGTGGAGGAGAAAACTCTGTCACTTCCACCCTTTCACTGTAATACTGGAATCCCACTCAGCTTCTGGATCAAATCATGTATTATCTATCATATATTACTCCTATCTAGTCTCTTTTATCATGTATTAACTCCTGTCTATTGTCTTGTATCTATTATATATTACTCCTATCTATTGTCTATTATCTATCATCTATTATCTCCTGTCTATTGTCTATTATCTATCATGTATTAACTCCTGTCTATTGTCTTGTATCTATTATATATTACTCCTATCTATTGTCTATTATCTATCATCTATTATCTCCAGTCTATTGTCTATTATCTATCATGTATTAACTCCTGTCTATTGTCTATTATCTATCATATATTACTCCTGTCTATTGTCTATTATCTATCATATATTACTCCTGTCTATTGTCTATTATCTATCATGTATTACCTCCTGTCTATTGTCTATTATCTATCATGTATTACCTCCTGTCTATTGTCTATTATCTATCATATATTACTCCTGTCTATTGTCTATTATCTATCATATATTACTCCTGTCTATTGTCTATTATCTATCATATATTACTCCTGTCTATTGTATATTATCTATCATATATTACTCCTGTCTATTGTCTATTATCTATCATGTATTACCTCCTGTCTATTGTCTATTATCTATCATGTATTACCTCCTGTCTATTGTCTATTATCTATCATGTATTACCTCCTGTCTATTGTCTATTATCTATCATATATTACTCCTGTCTATTGTCTATTATCTATCATATATTACTCCTGTCTATTGTCTATTATCTATCATCTATTATCGCCTGTCTATTATCTATCATGTTTTACCTCCTGTCTACTGTCTATCATATATTACCTCCTGTCTATTATCTATCATGTATTACCTCCTGTCTATTGTCTATCATATATAACCTCCTGTCTATTATCTATAATCTATCATGTATTACCTCCTGTCTATTGTCTATAATCTATCATGTATTACCTCCTGTCTATTGTCTATAATCTATCATGTATTACCTCCTGTCTATTATCTATCATGTATTACCTCCTGTCTATTATCTATCATGTATTACCTCCTGTCTATAATCTATCATGTATTACCTCCTGTCTATTATATATCATGTATTACCTCCTGTCTATTATCTATAATGTCTTACCTCCTGTCTATTATCTATAATTTATTACCTCCTGTCTATTGTCTATTATCGATCATGTATTACCTCCTGTCTATTGTCTATTATCGATCATGTATTACCTCCTGTCTATTATCTATCATGTATTACCTCCTGTCTATTATCTATCATGTATTACCTTCTGTCTATTATCTATCATGTATTACCTCCTGTCTATTATCTATCATGTATTACCTCCTGTCTATTATCTATCATGTATTACCTCCTGTCTATTGTCTATTGTCTATCATGTATTACCTCCTGTCCATTGTCTATTATCTATCATGTATTACCTCCTGTCTATTATCTATCATGTATTACCTTCTGCCTATTATCTATCATGTATTACCTCCTGTCTATTATCTATCATGTATTACCTCCTGTCTATTATCTATCATGTATTACCTCCTGTCTATTGTCTATTATCTATCATGTTTTACCTCCTGTCTAGTGTCTATTATCTATCATGTATTACCTCCTGTCTATTATCTATCATGTATTACCTCCTGTCTGTTATCTATCATGTATTACCTCCTGTCTATTGTCTATTATCTATCATGTATTACCTCCTGTATATTGTCTATTATCTATCATGTATTACCTCCTGTCTATTGTCTATTATCTATCATGTATTACCTCCAGTCTATTGTCTTTTATCCATCATTTATTACCTCCTGTCTATTATCTATCATGTATTACCTCCTGTCTATTATCTATTATGTATTACCTCCTGTCTATGGTCTATTTTCTATCATGTATTACCTCCAGTCTATTATCTATCATGTATTACCTCCAGTCTATTGTCTTTTATCCATCATTTATTACCTCCTGTCTATTATCTATCATTATTACCTCCTGTCTATTATCTATCATGTATTACCTTCTGTCTATTATCTATCATGTATTACCTCCTGTCTATTATCTATCATGTATTATCTCCTGTCTATTATCTATCATGTATTACCTCCTGTCTATTATCCATCATTATTACCTCCTGTCTATTATCTATCATGTATTATCTCCTGTCTATTATCTATCATGTATTACCTCCTGTCTATTATCTATCATTATTACCTCTTGTCTATTATCTATCATTATTACCTCCTGTCTATTATCTATCATGTATTACCTCCTGTCTATTATCTATCATTATTACCTCCTGTCTATTATCTATCATTATTACCTCCTGTCTATTATCTATCATTATTACCTCCTGTCTATTATCTATCATGTATTATCTCCTGTCTATTATCTATCATGTATTACCTCCTGTCTATTATCTATCATGTATTATCTCCTGTCTATTATCTATCATGTATTATCTCCTGTCTATTATCCATCATTTATTACCTCCTGTCTATTATCTATCATTATTACCTCCTGTCTATTATCTATCATGTATTACCTCCTGTCTATTATCTATCATGTATTACCTCCAGTCTATTGTCTATTATATATCATGTATTACCTCCTGTCTATTATCTATCATGTATTACCTCCAGTCTATTGTCTATTATCTATCATGTATTACCTCCTGTCTATTGTCTATTATCTATCATGTATTACCTCCTGCCTATTATCTATCATGTATTACCTCCTGTCTATTGTCTATTATCTATCATGTATTACCTCCTGTCTATTGTCTATTATCTATCATGTATTACCTCCTGTCTATTGTCTTTTATCCATCATTTATTACCTCCTGTCTATTGTCTATTATCTATCATGTAATACCTCCTGTCTATTGTCTATTATCTATCATGTAATACCTCCAGTCTATTGTCTATTATCTATCATGTATTACCTCCAGTCTATTGTCTATTATCTATCATGTATTACCTCCTGTCTATTATCTATCATGTATTATCTCCTGTTTATTATCTATCATGTATTACCTCCTGTCTATTATCTATCATTATTACCTCCTGTCTATTATCTATCATGTATTACCTCCTGTCTATTATCTATCATGTATTATCTCCTGTCTATTATCTATCATGTATTACCTCCTGTCTATTGTCTTTTATCCATAATGTATTAAATCCAGTCTATTGTCTTTTATCCATCATTTATTACCTCCTGTCTATTATCTATCATGTATTACCTCCTGTCTATTGTCTATTATCTATCATGTATTACCTCCTGTCTATTATCTATCATGTATTACCTCCAGTCTATTGTCTATTATATATCATGTATTACCTCCTGTCTATTATCTATCATGTATTACCTCCAGTCTATTGTCTATTATCTATCATGTAATACCTCCTGTCTATTGTCTATTATCTATCATGTATTACCTCCTGTCTATTGTCTATTATCTATCATGTATTACCTCCTGTCTATTGTCTTTTATCCATCATTTATTACCTCCTGTCTATTGTCTATTATCTATCATGTATTACCTCCAGTCTATTGTCTATTATCTATCATGTATTACCTCCAGTCTATTGTCTATTATCTATCATGTATTACCTCCTGTCTATTGTCTTTTATCCATCATTTATTACCTCCTGTCTATTATCTATCATGTATTACCTCCTGTCTATTATCTATCATGTATTACCTCCTGTCTATTGTCTATTATCTATCATGTATTACCTCCTGTCTATTATCTATTATCTATCATGTATTACCTCCTGTCTATTATCTATCATGTATTACCTCCAGTCTATTGTCTATTATATATCATGTATTACCTCCTGTCTATTGTCTATTATCTATCATGTATTACCTCCTGCCTATTATCTATCATGTATTACCTCCTGTCTATTGTCTATTATCTATCATGTATTACCTCCTGTCTATTGTCTATTATCTATCATGTATTACCTCATGTCTATTGTCTTTTATCCATCATTTATTACCTCCTGTCTATTGTCTATTATCTATCATGTATTACCTCCAGTCTATTGTCTATTATCTATCATGTATTACCTCCAGTCTATTGTCTATTATCTATCATGTATTACCTCCTGTCTATTGTCTTTTATCCATCATTTATTACCTCCTGTCTATTATCTATCATGTAATACCTCCTGTCTATTGTCTATTATCTATCATGTATTACCTCCTGTCTATTATCTATCCTGTATTACCTCCTGTCTATTGTCTATTATCTATCATGTATTACCTCCAGTCTATTGTCTTTTATCCATCATTTATTACCTCCTGTCTATTATCTATCATGTATTACCTCCTGTCTATTATCTATTATGTATTACCTCCTGTCTATTGTCTATCATGTAATACCTCCTGTCTATTATCTATCATGTATTACCTCCTGTCTATTGTCTATTTTCTGTCATGTATTACCTCTTGTCTATTATCTATCATGTATTACCTCCTGTCTATTGTATATTATCTATCATGTATTACCTCCAGTCTATTGTCTATTATCTATCATGTATTACCTCCAGTCTATTGTCTATTATCTATCATGTATTACCTCCAGTCTATTGTCTTTTATCCATCATTTATACCTCCTGTCTATTGTCTATCATGTATTACCTCCTGTCTATTATCTATCATGTATTACCTCCAGTCTATTGTCTATTATCTATCATGTATTACCTCCTGTCTATTGTCTATTATCTATCATGTATTACCTCCTGCCTATTATCTATCATGTATTACCTCCTGTCTATTGTCTATTATCTATCATGTATTACATACTGTCTATTGTCTATTATCTATCATGTATTACCTCCTGTCTATTGTCTTTTATCCATCATTTAATACCTCCTGTCTATTGTCTATTATCTATCATGTATTACCTCCAGTCTATTGTCTATTATCTATCATGTATTACCTCCAGTCTATTGTCTATTATCTATCATGTATTACCTCCTGTCTATTATCTATCATGTATTACCTCCTGTCTATTGTCTATTATCTATCATGTATTACCTCCTGTCTATTATCTATTATCTATCATGTATTACCTCCTGTCTATTATCTATCATGTATTACCTCCAGTCTATTGTCTATTATCTATCATGTATTACCTCCTGTCTATTGTCTATTATCTATCATGTATTACCTCCTGCCTATTATCTATCATGTATTACCTCCTGTCTATTGTCTATTATCTATCATGTATTACCTCCTGTCTATTGTCTATTATCTATCATGTATTACCTCCTGTCTATTGTCTTTTATCCATCATTTATTACCTCCTGTCTATTGTCTATTATCTATCATGTATTACCTCCAGTCTATTGTCTATTTTCTATCATGTATTACCTCCTGTCTATTATCTATCATGTATTACCTCCTGTCTATTGTCTTTTATCCATCATTTATTACCTCCTGTCTATTGTCTATTATCTATCATGTATTACCTCCAGTCTATTATCTATTATCTATCATGTATTACCTCCAGTCTATTGTCTATTATCCATCATTTATTACCTCCTATCTATTATCTATCATGTATTACCTCCTGTCTATTATCTATCATGTATTACCTCCTGTCTATTGTCTATTATCTATCATGTATTACCTCCTGTCTATTATCTATCCTGTATTACCTCCTGTCTATTGTCTATTATCTATCATGTATTACCTCCAGTCTATTGCCTTTTATCCATCATTTATTACCTCCTGTCTATTATCTATCATGTATTACCTCCTGTCTATTATCTATTATGTATTACCTCCTGTCTATTGTCTATGATGTATTACCTCCTGTCTATTATCTATCATGTATTACCTCCTGTCTATTGTCTATTTTCTATCATGTAATACCTCCTGTCTATTATCTATCATGTATTACCTCCTGTCTATTGTATATTATCTATCATGTATTACCTCCAGTCTATTGTCTATTATCTATCATGTATTACCTCCAGTCTATTGTCTATTATCTATCATGTATTACCTCCAGTCTATTGTCTTTTATCCATCATTTATTACCTCCTGTCTATTGTCTATCATGTATTACCTCCTGTCTATTATCTATCATGTATTACCTCCTGTCTATTATCTATCATGTATTACCTCCTGTCTATTATCTATCATGTATTACCTCCTGTCTATTGTCTTTTATCCATCATTTATTACCTCCTGTCTATTATCTATCATGTATTACTCCCTGTCTATTATCTATCATGTATTACCTCCAGTCTATTGTCTTTTATCCATCATTTATTACCTCCTGTCTATTATCTATCATGTATTACCTCCTGTCTATTATCTATTATGTATTACCTCCTGTCTATTGTCTATCATGTATTACCTCCTGTCTATTATCTATCATGTATTACCTCCTGTCTATTGTCTATTTTCTATCATGTATTACCTCCTGTCTATTATCTATCATGTATTACCTCCTGTCTATTGTATATTATCTATCATGTATTACCTCCAGTCTATTGTCTATTATCTATCATGTATTACCTCCAGTCTATTGTCTATTATCTATCATGTATTACCTCCAGTCTATTGTCTTTTATCCATCATTTATTACCTCCTGTCTATTGTCTATCATGTATTACCTCCTGTCTATTATCTATCATGTATTACCTCCTGTCTATTATCTATCATGTATTACCTCCTGTCTATTATCTATCATGTATTACCTCCTGTCTATTGTCTTTTATCCATCATTTATTACCTCCTGTCTATTATCTATCATGTATTACTCCCTGTCTATTATCTATCATGTATTACCTCCTGTCTATTATCTATCATGTATTACCTCCTGTCTATTATCTATCATTTATTACATCCTGTCTATTATCTATCATGTATTACCTCCTGTCTATTATCTATCATCTATTACCTCCTGTCTATTATCTATCATGTATTACCTCCAGTCTATTGTCTATTATCTATCATGTATTACCTCCTGTCTATTGTCTTTTATCCATCATTTATTACCTCCTGTCTATTATCTATCATGTATTACCTCCTGTCTATTGTCTATTTTCTATCATGTATTACCTCCTGCCTATTATCTATCATGTATTACCTCCAGTCTATTGTCTATTATCTATCATGTATTACCTCCTGTCTATTGTCTTTTATCTATAATGTATTACCTCCAGTCTATTGTCTATTATCTGTCATGTATTACCTCCAGTCTATTGTCTATTATCTGTCATGTATTACCTCCAGTCTATTGTCTATTATCTGTCATGTATTACCTCCTGTCTATTGTCTTTTATCCATCATTTATTACCTCCTGTCTATTATCTATCATGTATTACCTCCAGTCTATTATCTATTATGTATTACCTCCTGCCTATTATCTATCATGTATTACCTCCTGTCTATTATCTATCATGTATTATCTCCTGTCTATTATCTATCATGTATTACCTCCTGTCTATTATCTATCATGTATTACCTCCTGTCTATTGTCTATTTTCTATCATGTATTACCTCCTGTCTATTATCTATCATGTATTACCTCCTGTCTATTGTCTTTTATCCATCATGTATTACCTCCTGTCTATTATCTATCATGTATTATCTCCTGTCTATTATCTATCATGTATTACCTCCTGTCTATTATCTATCATGTATTACCTCCTGTCTATTATCTATCATGTATTACCTCCTGTCTATTGTATATTATCTATCATGTATTACCTCCAGTCTATTGTCTATTATCTATCATCTATTACCTCCTGTCTATTATCTATCATGTATTACCTCCTGTCTATTATCTATCATGTATTACCTCCTGTCTATTGTCTATTATCTATCATGTATTACCTCCTGTCTATTATCTATCATGTATTATGTCTTTTATCCATCATTATTACCTCCAGTCTATTGTCTATCATGTATTACCTCCTGTCTATTATCTATCATGTATTACCTCCAGTCTATTGTCTTTTATCCATCATTCATTACCTCCTGTCTATTATCTATCATGTATTACCTCCTGTCTATTATCTATCATGTATTACCTCCTGTCTATTGTCTATCATATATTACCTCCTGTCTATTATCTATCATGTATTACCTCCTGTCTATTGTCTTTATCTATCATGTATTACCTCCATGTATTACCTCCTGTCTATTATCTATCATGTATTATGTCTATTATCTATCATTTATTACCTCCTGTCTATTATCTATCATGTATTACCTCCTGTCTTTTTTATCTATTATCTATTATCTATCATGTATTACCTCCTGTCTATTATCTATCATGTATTACCTCCTGTCTATTATCATGTATTATTATTATATTACCTCCTGTCTATTGTCTTATCTATTATTACCTCCATCATTTATATCCTCCTGTCTTTTATCCATCTATTATCTATTATCTATCATGTATTATATTATATCCTGTCTATTGTCTATCATGTATTACCTCCTGTCTATCTATCATTATTACCTCCTGTCTATCCATCATTTATTACCTCCTGTCTATTATCTATCATGTATTACCTCCTGTCTATTATCTATCATGTATTACCTCCAGTCTATTGTCTTTTATCCATCATTTATTACCTCCTGTCTATTATCTATCATGTATTACCTCCTGTCTATTGTCTATTATCTATCATGTATTACCTCCTGTCTATTGTCTATTTATCCAGTAATGTCTATTATCCATCATTTATTACCTCCTGTCTATTGTCTATTTATATTATCATCATGTATTACCTCCTGTCTATTGTCTATTATCTATCATGTATTACCTCCTGTCTATTGTCTATTATCTATCATGTATTACCTCCTGTCTATTGTCTATCATCATTTATTACCTCCTGTCTATCTCCTGTCTATTATCTATCATGTATTATCTATTGTCTATTATCATTTATTACCTCCTGTCTATTGTCTATCATGTATTACCTCCTGTCTATTATCTATCATGTATTACCTCCTGTCTATTGTCTATCATGTATTACCTCTGTCTATTATCTATCATGTATTACCTCCTGTCTATTATCTATCATGTATTACCTCCAGTCTATTGTCTATTATCATGTATTACCTCCAGTCTATTGTCTATTATCATTTATTACCTCCTGTCTATTATCTATCATGTATTACCCAGTCCTGTCTATTATCTATCATGTATTACCTCCTGTCTATTATCTATCATGTATTACCTCCTGTCTATTATCTATCATGTATTACCTCCTGTCTATTATCTTTTATCCATCATTTATTATGTCTATTATCTATCATCTATTACCTCCTGTCTATTATCTATCATGTATTACCTCCAGTCTATTGTCTATTATCTATCATTTATTACCTCCTGTCTATTGTCTTTTATCCATCATTTATTACCTCCTGTCTATTATCTATCATGTATTACCTCCTGTCTATTGTCTATCTATCATCTATCATGTATTACCTCCTGTCTATTATCTATCATGTATTACCTCCAGTCTATTGTCTATTATCTATCATGTATTACCTCCTGTCTATTGTCTATTATCATTTATTACCTCCTGTCTATTATCTATCATGTATTACCTCCTGTCTATTGTCTATTACCTCTGTCTATTATCTATCATGTATTACCTCAGTCTATTGTCTATTATCTATCATGTATTACCTCCTGTCTATTGTCTTTTATCTATCATGTATTACCTTGTCTATTATCTATCATGTATTACCTCCTATTGTCTACCTTGTCTATTATCTATCATGTATTACCTCCTGTCTATTGTCTTTTATCATTTATTACCTCCTGTCTATTATCTATCATGTATTACCTCCAGTCTATTATCTGTCTATATTACCTCCTGTCTATTATTATCTATCCTCCTGTCTATTATCTATCATTATTACCTCCTGTCTATTATCTATTATCTATCATGTATTACCTCCTGTCTATTATCTATCATGTATTACCTCCTGTCTATTATCTATCATGTATTACCTCCAGTCTATTGTCTATTTTCTATCATGTATTACCTCCTGTCTATTATCTATCATGTATTACCTCCTGTCTATTGTCTTTTATCCATCATGTATTACCTCCTGTCTATTATCTATCATGTATTATCTCCTGTCTATTATCTATCATGTATTACCTCCTGTCTATTATCTATCATGTATTACCTCCTGTCTATTATCTATCATGTATTACCTCCTGTCTATTGTATATTATCTATCATGTATTACCTCCAGTCTATTGTCTATTATCTATCATCTATTACCTCCTGTCTATTATCTATCATGTATTACCTCCTGTCTATTATCTATCATGTATTACCTCCTGTCTATTGTCTATTATCTATCATGTATTACCTCCTGTCTATTATCTATCATGTATTACCTCCAGTCTATTGTCTATCATGTATTACCTCCTGTCTATTGTCTATCATGTATTACCTCCAGTCTATTGTCTTTTATCCATCATTCATTACCTCCTGTCTATTATCTATCATGTATTACCTCCTGTCTATTATCTATCATGTATTACCTCCTGTCTATTGTCTATCATATATTACCTCCTGTCTATTGTCTATCATGTATTACCTCCTGTCTATTGTCTATTATCTATCATGTATTACCTCCTGTCTATTATCTATCATGTATTACCTCCTGTCTATTATCTATCATGTATTACCTCCTGTCTATTATCTATCATGTATTACCTCCTGTCTATTATCTATCATTATTACCTCCTGTCTATTATCTATCAGGTATTACCTCCTGTCTATTATCTATCATTATTACCTCCTGTCTATTATCTATCATGTATTACCTCCTGTCTATTGTCTTTTATCCATCATTTATTACCTCCTGTCCATTATCTATCATGTATTACCTCCTGTCTATTATCTATCATGTATTACCTCCTGTCTATTATCTATCATGTATTACCTCCTGTCTATTATCTATCACGTATTACCTCCAGTCTATTGTCTTTTATCCATCATTTATTACCTCCTGTCTATTATCTATCATGTATTACCTCCAGTCTATTGTCTATTATCTATCATTTATTACCTCCTGTCTATTGTCTTTGATCCATAATGTATTACCTCCAGTCTATTGTCTTTTATCCATCATTTATTACCTCCTGTCTATTATCTATCATGTATTACCTCCAGTCTATTGTCTATTATCTATCATGTATTACCTCCTGTCTATTGTCTATCATATATTACCTCCTGTCTATTATCCTTCATTTATTATCTCCTGTCTATTATCTATCATATATTACCTCCTGTCTATTATCTATCATGTATTACCTCCTGTCTATTGTCTATTATCTATCATGTATTACCTCCTGTCTATTATCTATCATGTATTACCTCCTGTCTATTGTCTTTTATCCATCATTTATTACCTCCTGTCTATTATCTATCATGTATTACCTCCTGTCTATTATCTATCATGTATTACCTCCAGTCTATTGTCTATCATGTATTACCTCCTGTCTATTGTCTATCATTAATTACCTCCAGTCTATTGTCTTTTATCCATCATTTATTACCTCCTGTCTATTATCTATCATGTATTACCTCCTGTCTATTATCTATCATGTATTACCTCCTGTCTATTGTCTATCATATATTACCTCCTGTCTATTGTCTATCATGTATTACCTCCAGTCTATTGTCTATTATCTATCATGTATTACCTCCTGTCTATTGTCTATCATATATTACCTCCTGTCTATTATCCTTCATTTATTATCTCCTGTCTATTATCTATCACGTATTACCTCCTGTCTATTGTCTTTTATCTATCATGTATTACCTCCTGTCTATTATCTATCATGTATTACCTCCTGTCTATTATCTATCATGTATTACCGCCTGTCTATTATCTATCATGTATTACCTCCTGTCTATTATCTATCATTATTACCTCCTGTCTATTATCTATCATGTATTACCTCCTGTCTATTATCTATCATTATTACCTCCTGTCTATTATCTATCATGTATTACCTCCTGTCTATTGTCTTTTATCCATCATTTATTACCTCCTGTCTATTATCTATCATGTATTACCTCCTGTCTATTATCTATCATGTATTACCTCCTGTCTATTATCTATCATGTATTACCTCCTGACTATTATCTATCATGTATTACCTCCTGTCTTTTATCCATAATGTATTACCTCCAGTCTATTGTCTTTTATCCATCATTTATTACCTCCTGTCTATTATCTATCATGTATTACCTCCAGTCTATTGTCTATTATCTATCATGTATTACCTCCTGTCTATTGTCTATCATATATTACCTCCTGTCTATTATCCTTCATTTATTATCTCCTGTCTATTATCTACCATATATTACCTCCTGTCTATTATCTATCATGTATTACCTCCAGTCTATTGTCTATTATCTATCACGTATTACCTCCTGACGATTATCTATCATTTATTATTTCCTGTCTATTATATATCTGTATTACCTCCTGTCTATTATCTATCATGTATTACATCCTGTCTATTATCTATCATGTATTACCTCCTGTCTATTATCTATCATGTATTACCTCCTGTCTATTATCTATCATATATTACATCCTGTCTATTATCCTTAATTTATTATCTCCTGTCTATTATCTATCACGTATTACCTCCTGACTATTATCGATCATGTATTACCTCCTGTCTATTATCTATCAGGTATTACCTCCTGTCTATTATCCATCATGTATTACCTCCTGTCTATTATCTATATGTATTACCTCCTGTCTATTATCTATCATGTATTACCTCCTGTCTATTATCTATCATGTATTACCTCCTGACTATTATCTATCATGTATTACCTCCTGTCTATTATCTATCATGTATTACCTCCTGTCTATTGTCTATTATCTATGTGTATTACCTCCTGTCTATTATCTATCATGTATTACCTCCTGTCTATTATCTATCACGTATTACCTCCAGTCTATTGTCTTTTATCCATCATTTATTACCTCCTGTCTATTATCTATCATGTATTACCTCCTGTCTATTATCTATCATGTATTACCTCCTGTCTATTATCTATCATGTATTACCTCCTGTCTATTGTCTATTGTCTATCATGTATTACCTCCTGTCTATTGTCTATTATCTATCATGTATTACCTCCTGTCTATTATCTATCATGTATTACCTTCTGTCTATTATCTATCATGTATTACCTCCTGTCTATTATCTATCATGTATTACCTCCTGTCTATTATCTATCATGTATTACCTCCTGTCTATTGTCTATTATCTATCATGTTTTACCTCCTGTCTAGTGTCTATTATCTATCATGTATTACCTCCTGTCTATTATCTATCATGTATTACCTCCTGTCTGTTATCTATAATGTATTACCTCCTGTCTATTGTCTATTATCTATCATGTATTACCTCCTGTATATTGTCTATTATCTATCATGTATTACCTCCTGTCTATTGTCTATTATCTATCATGTATTACCTCCAGTCTATTGTCTTTTATCCATCATTTATTACCTCCTGTCTATTATCTATCATGTATTACCTCCTGTCTATTATCTATTATGTATTACCTCCTGACTATTGTCTATTTTCTATCATGTATTACCTCCAGTCTATTATCTATCATGTATTACCTCCAGTCTATTGTCTTTTATCCATCATTTATTACCTCCTGTCTATTATCTATCATTATTACCTCCTGTCTATTATCTATCATGTATTATCTCCTGTCTATTATCTATCATGTATTACCTCCTGTCTATTATCTATCATGTATTACCTTCTGTCTATTATCTATCATGTATTACCTCCTGTCTATTATCTATCATGTATTACCTCCTGTCTATTATCTATCATGTATTACCTCCAGTCTATTGTCTATTATCTATCATGTATTACCTCCTGTCTATTGTCTTTTATCCATCATGTTTTACCTCCTGTCTAACGTCTATTATCTATCATGTATTACCTCCTGTCTATTATCTATCATGTATTACCTCCTGTCTGTTATCTATCATGTATTACCTCCTGTCTATTGTCTATTATCTATCATGTATTACCTCCTGTATATTGTTTATTATCTATCATGTATTACCTCCTGTCTATTGTCTATTATCTATCATGTATTACCTCCAGGCTATTGTCTTTTATCCATCATTTATTACCTCCTGTCTATTATCTATCATGTATTACCTCCTGTCTATTATCTATTATGTATTACCTCCTGTCTATTGTCTATGTTCTATCATGTATTACCTCCAGTCTATTATCTATCATGTATTACCTCCAGTCTATTGTCTTTTATCCATCATTTATTACCTCCTGTCTATTATCTATCATTATTACCTCCTGTCTATTATCTATCATGTATTATCTCCTGTCTATTATCTATCATGTATTACCTCCTGTCTATTATCTATCATGTATTATCTCCTGTCTATTATCTATCATGTATTACCTCCTGTCTATTATCCATCATTATTACCTCCTGTCTATTATCTATCATGTATTATCTCCTGTCTATTATCTATCATGTATTACCTCCTGTCTATTATCTATCATTATTACCTCCTGTCTATTATCTATCATTATTACCTCCTGTCTATTATCTATCATGTATTACCTCCTGTCTATTATCTATCATTATTACCTCCTGTCTATTATCTATCATTATTACCTCCTGTCTATTATCTATCATTATTACCTCCTGTCTATTATCTATCATGTATTATCTCCTGTCTATTATCTATCATGTATTACCTCTTGTCTATTATCTATCATGTATTATCTCCTGTCTATTATCTATCATGTATTATCTCCTGTCTATTATCCATCATTTATTACCTCCTGTCTATTATCTATCATTATTACCTCCTGTCTATTATCTATCATGTATTACCTCCTGTCTATTATCTATCATGTATTACCTCCAGTCTATTGTCTATTATATATCATGTATTACCTCCTGTCTATTATCTATCATGTATTACCTCCAGTCTATTGTCTATTATCTATCATGTATTACCTCCTGTCTATTGTCTATTATCTATCATGTATTACCTCCTGCCTATTATCTATCATGTATTACCTCCTGTCTATTGTCTATTATCTATCATGTATTACCTCCTGTCTATTGTCTATTATCTATCATGTATTACCTCCTGTCTATTGTCTTTTATCCATCATTTATTACCTCCTGTCTATTGTCTAATATCTATCATGTATTACCTCCAGTCTATTGTCTATTATCTATCATGTATTACCTCCAGTCTATTGTCTATTATCTATCATGTATTACCTCCTGTCTATTGTCTTTTATCCATCATTTATTACCTCCTGTCTATTATCTATCATGTATTACCTCCTGTCTATTATCTATCATGTATTACCTCCAGTCTATTGTCTATTATCTATCATGTATTACCTCCTGTCTATTATCTATTATCTATCATGTATTACCTCCTGTCTATTATCTATCATGTATTACCTCCAGTCTATTGTCTATTATCTATCATGTATTACCTCCTGTCTATTGTCTATTATCTATCATGTATTACCTCCTGCCTATTATCTATCATGTATTACCTCCTGTCTATTGTCTATTATCTATCATGTATTACCTCCTGTCTATTGTCTATTATCTATCATGTATTACCTCCTGTCTATTGTCTTTTATCCATCATTTATTACCTCCTGTCTATTGTCTATTATCTATCATGTATTACCTCCAGTCTATTGTCTATTATCTATCATGTATTACCTCCAGTCTATTGTCTATTATCTATCATGTATTACCTCCTGTCTATTGTCTTTTATCCATCATTTATTACCTCCTGTCTATTATCTATCATGTATTACCTCCTGTCTATTGTCTATTATCTATCATGTATTACCTCCTGTCTATTATCTATCCTGTATTACCTCCTGTCTATTGTCTATTATCTATCATGTATTACCTCCTGTCTATTATCTATCCTGTATTACCTCCTGTCTATTATCTATTATGTATTACCTCCTGTCTATTGTCTATGTTCTATCATGTATTACCTCCAGTCTATTATCTATCATGTATTACCTCCAGTCTATTGTCTTTTATCCATCATTTATTACCTCCTGTCTATTATCTATCATTATTACCTCCTGTCTATTATCTATCATGTATTATCTCCTGTCTATTATCTATCATGTATTACCTCCTGTCTATTATCTATCATGTATTATCTCCTGTCTATTATCTATCATGTATTACCTGTCTGTCTATTATCCATCATTATTACCTCCTGTCTATTATCTATCATGTATTATCTCTATTGTCTATTATCTATCATGTATTACCTCCTGTCTATTATCTATCATTATTACCTCCTGTCTATTATCTATCATTATTACCTCCTGTCTATTATCTATCATGTATTACCTCCTGTCTATTATCTATCATTATTACCTCCTGTCTATTATCTATCATTATTACCTCCTGTCTATTATCTATCATTATTACCTCCTGTCTATTATCTATCATTATTACCTCCTGTCTATTATCTATCATGTATTATCTCCTGTCTATTATCTATCATGTATTACCTCCTGTCTATTATCTATCATTATTACCTCCTGTCTATTATCTATCATGTATTACCTCCTGTCTATTATCTATCATGTATTACCTCCAGTCTATTGTCTATTATATATCATGTATTACCTCCTGTCTATTATCTATCATGTATTACCTCCAGTCTATTGTCTATTATCTATCATGTATTACCTCCTGTCTATTGTCTATTATCTATCATGTATTACCTCCTGCCTATTATCTATCATGTATTACCTCCTGTCTATTGTCTATTATCTATCATGTATTACCTCCTGTCTATTGTCTATTATCTATCATGTATTACCTCCTGTCTATTGTCTTTTATCCATCATTTATTACCTCCTGTCTATTGTCTAATATCTATCATGTATTACCTCCAGTCTATTGTCTATTATCTATCATGTATTACCTCCAGTCTATTGTCTATTATCTATCATGTATTACCTCCTGTCTATTGTCTTTTATCCATCATTTATTACCTCCTGTCTATTATCTATCATGTATTACCTCCTGTCTATTATCTATCATGTATTACCTCCAGTCTATTGTCTATTATCTATCATGTATTACCTCCTGTCTATTGTCTATTATCTATCATGTATTACCTCTTGTCTATTATCTATCATGTATTACCTCCTGTCTATTATCTATTATGTATTACCTCCTGTCTATTGTCTATCATGTAATACCTCCTGTCTATTATCTATCATGTATTACCTCCTGTCTATTGTCTATTTTCTGTCATGTATTACCTCTTGTCTATTATCTATCATGTATTACCTCCTGTCTATTGTATATTATCTATCATGTATTACCTCCAGTCTATTGTCTATTATCTATCATGTATTACCTCCAGTCTATTGTCTTTTATCCATCATTTATTACCTCCTGTCTATTGTCTATCATGTATTACCTCCTGTCTATTATCTATCATGTATTACCTCCAGTCTATTGTCTATTATCTATCATGTATTACCTCCTGTCTATTGTCTATTATCTATCATGTATTACCTCCTGCCTATTATCTATCATGTATTACCTCCTGTCTATTGTCTATTATCTATCATGTATTACCTCCTGTCTATTGTCTATTATCTATCATGTATTACCTCCTTTCTATTGTCTTTTATCCATCATTTAATACCTCCTGTCTATTGTCTATTATCTATCATGTATTACCTCCAGTCTATTGTCTATTATCTATCATGTATTACCTCCAGTCTATTGTCTATTATCTATCATGTATTACCTCCTGTCTATTATCTATCATGTATTACCTCCTGTCTATTGTCTATTATCCATCATGTATTACCTCCTGTCTATTATCTATTATCTATCATGTATTACCTCCTGTCTATTATCTATTATACCTCCAGTCTATTGTCTATTATCCATCATGTATTACCTCCTGTCTATTATCTATTATCTATCATGTATTACCTCCTGTCTATTATCTATCATGTATTACCTCCTGTCTATTGTCTATTATCTATCATGTATTACCTCCTGTCTATTGTCTATTATCTATCATGTATTACCTCCTGTCTATTGTCTTTTATCCATCATTTATTACCTCCTGTCTATTGTCTATTATCTATCATGTATTACCTCCAGTCTATTGTCTATTATCTATCATGTATTACCTCCAGTCTATTGTCTATTATCTATCATGTATTACCTCCTGTCTATTGTCTTTTATCCATCATTTATTACCTCCTGTCTTTTATCTATCATGTATTACCTCCTGTCTATTGTCTATTATCTATCATGTATTACCTCCTGTCTATTATCTATCCTGTATTACCTCCTGTCTATTGTCTATTATCTATCATGTATTACCTCCAGTCTATTGTCTTTTATCCATCATTTATTACCTCCTGTCTATTATCTATCATGTATTACCTCCTGTCTATTATCTATTATGTATTACCTCCTGTCTATTGTCTATCATGTAATACCTCCTGTCTATTATCTATCATGTATTACCTCCTGTCTATTGTCTATTTTCTGTCATGTATTACCTCTTGTCTATTATCTATCATGTATTACCTCCTGTCTATTGTATATTATCTATCATGTATTACCTCCAGTCTATTGTCTATTATCTATCATGTATTACCTCCAGTCTATTGTCTATTATCTATCATGTATTACCTCCAGTCTATTGTCTTTTATCCATCATTTATTACCTCCTGTCTATTGTCTATCATGTATTACCTGTCTATTATCTATCATGTATTACCTCCAGTCTATTGTCTATTATCTATCATGTATTACCTCCTGTCTATTGTCTATTATCTATCATGTATTACCTCCTGCCTATTATCTATCATGTATTACCTCCTGTCTATTGTCTATTATCTATCATGTATTACCTCCTGTCTATTGTCTATTATCTATCATGTATTACCTCCTTTCTATTGTCTTTTATCCATCATTTAATACCTCCTGTCTATTGTCTATTATCTATCATGTATTACCTCCAGTCTATTGTCTATTATCTATCATGTATTACCTCCAGTCTATTGTCTATTATCTATCATGTATTACCTCCTGTCTATTATCTATCATGTATTACCTCCTGTCTATTGTCTATTATCCATCATGTATTACCTCCTGTCTATTATCTATTATCTATCATGTATTACCTCCTGTCTATTATCTATCATGTATTACCTCCAGTCTATTGTCTATTATCTATCATGTATTACCTCCTGTCTATTGTCTTTTATCCATCATTTATTACCTCCTGTCTATTATCTATCATGTATTACCTCCTGTCTATTGTCTATTATCTATCATGTATTACCTCCTGTCTATTATCTATCCTGTATTACCTCCTGTCTATTGTCTATTATCTATCATGTATTACCTCCAGTCTATTGTCTTTTATCCATCATTTATTACCTCCTGTCTATTATCTATCATGTATTACCTCCTGTCTATTGTCTATTATCTATCATGTATTACCTCCTGTCTATTGTCTATCATGTAATACCTCCTGTCTATTATCTATCATGTATTACCTCCTGTCTATTGTCTATTTTCTGTCATGTATTACCTCTTGTCTATTATCTATCATGTATTACCTCCTGTCTATTATCTATTATGTATTACCTCCTGTCTATTGTCTATCATGTAATACCTCCTGTCTATTATCTATCATGTATTACCTCCTGTCTATTGTCTATTTTCTGTCATGTATTACCTCTTGTCTATTATCTATCATGTATTACCTCCTGTCTATTGTATATTATCTATCATGTATTACCTCCAGTCTATTGTCTATTATCTATCATGTATTACCTCCAGTCTATTGTCTATTATCTATCATGTATTACCTCCAGTCTATTGTCTTTTATCCATCATTTATTACCTCCTGTCTATTGTCTATCATGTATTACCTCCTGTCTATTATCTATCATGTATTACCTCCAGTCTATTGTCTATTATCTATCATGTATTACCTCCTGTCTATTGTCTATTATCTATCATGTATTACCTCCTGCCTATTATCTATCATGTATTACCTCCTGTCTATTGTCTATTATCTATCATGTATTACCTCCTGTCTATTGTCTATTATCTATCATGTATTACCTCCTTTCTATTGTCTTTTATCCATCATTTAATACCTCCTGTCTATTGTCTATTATCTATCATGTATTACCTCCAGTCTATTGTCTATTATCTATCATGTATTACCTCCAGTCTATTGTCTATTATCTATCATGTATTACCTCCTGTCTATTATCTATCATGTATTACCTCCTGTCTATTGTCTATTATCCATCATGTATTACCTCCTGTCTATTATCTATTATCTATCATGTATTACCTCCTGTCTATTATCTATCATGTATTACCTCCTGTCTATTGTCTATTATCTATCATGTATTACCTCCTGTCTATTGTCTATTATCTATCATGTATTACCTCCTGTCTATTATCTATCATGTATTACCTCCAGTCTATTGTCTATTATCTATCATGTATTACCTCCTGTCTATTGTCTTTTATCCATCATTTATTACCTCCTGTCTATTATCTATCATGTATTACCTCCTGTCTATTGTCTATTATCTATCATGTATTACCTCCTGTCTATTATCTATCCTGTATTACCTCCTGTCTATTGTCTATTATCTATCATGTATTACCTCCAGTCTATTGTCTTTTATCCATCATTTATTACCTCCTGTCTATTATCTATCATGTATTACCTCTATTATCTATGTATTACCTCCTGTCTATTGTCTATTATATTGTCTATCATGTATTACCTCCTGTTATTATCTATCATGTATTACCTCCTGTCTATTGTCTATTTTCTGTCATGTATTACCTCCTGTCTATTATCTATCATGTATTCATTGTATCATGTATTACCTCCTGTCTATTGTCTATTTTCTATCATGTATTACCTCTTGTCTATTATCTATCATGTATTACCTCCTGTCTATTATCTATCCATCATTTATTACCTCCTGTCTATTATCTATCATGTATTACCTCCTGTCTATTATCTATCCATGTATTACCTCCTGTCTATTGTCTATCCATCATTTATTACCTCCTGTCTATTGTCTATTATCTATCATGTATTACCTCCTGTCTATTATCTATTATCATGTATTACCTCCTGTCTATTGTCTATTATCTATCATGTATTACCTCTGTCTATTGTCTTTTTTATCTATCATGTATTACCTCCTGTCTATTGTCTATTATCTATCATGTATTACCTCCAGTCTATTGTCTATTATCTATCATGTATTACCTCCAGTCTATTGTCTATTATCTATCATGTATTACCTCCTGTCTATTGTCTATTATCTATCATGTATTACCTCCTGTCTATTGTCTATTATCTATCATGTATTACCTCCAGTCTATTGTCTATTATCTATCATGTATTACCTCCTGTCTATTGTCTTTTATCCATCATTTATTATTGTCTATTATCTATCATGTATTACCTCCTGTCTATTGTCTATTATCTATCATGTATTACCTCCTGTCTATTGTCTATTATCTATCATGTATTACCTCCTGTCTATTATCTATCATGTCTATTGTCTATTATCTATCATGTATTACCTCCTGTCTATCTATCATGTATTACCTCCTGTCTATTGTCTATTATCTATCATGTATTATCATTGTCTTTTATCCATCATTTATTACCTCCTGTCTATTATCTATCTATTGTCTATTATCTATCATGTATTACCTCCAGTCTATTGTCTATTATCTATCATGTATTACCTCCTGTCTATTATCTATCATGTATTACCATCTGTCTATTGTCTATTATCTATCATGTATTACCTCCTGTCTATTATCTATCATGTATTACCTAGTCTATTGTATTATCCTCATGTCTACCTTGTCTATTATCTATCATGTATTACCTCCTGTCTATTGTCTATTATCTATCATGTATTACCTCTGTCTATTGTCTTTTATCTATCTATTGTCTATTATCTATCATGTATTACCTCCTGTCTATTGTCTATTATCTATCATGTATTACCTCCTGTCTATTGTCTATTATCTATCATGTATTACCTCTGTCTATTGTCTATTATCTATCATGTATTACCTCTTGTCTATTATCTATCATGTATTACCTCCTGTCTATTGTATATTATCTATCATGTATTATCTATTATCTCCAGTCTATTGTCTATTATCTATCATGTATTACCTCAGTCTATTGTCTATTATCTATCATGTATTACCTCCTGTCTATTGTCTATTATCTATCATTTATTACCTCCTGTCTATTGTCTATTTTATCCTGTCTATTATCTATCATGTATTACCTCCTGTCTATTGTCTATTATCTATCATGTATTACCTCCTGTCTATTATCTATCATGTATTACCTTATCTATCATGTATTACCTCCTGTCTATTGTCTATTATCTATCATGTATTACCTCCTGTCTATTGTCTATTATCTATCATGTATTACCTCCCTGTCTATTGTCTATTATCTATCATGTATTACCTCCTGTCTATTGTCTATCATGTATTACCTCCTATTGTCTATTATCTATATTATCTATCTATTGTCTATTACCTCCTATTGTCTATTATCTATCATGTATTACCTCCTGTCTATTATCATCATGTATTACCTCCTGTCTATTATCTATTATCTATTGTCTTTATATCATGTATTACCTCCTGTCTATTATCTATCATGTATTACCTCCTGTCTATTGTCTATTATCTATCATGTATTACCTCCAGTCTATTGTCTATTATCTATCATGTATTACCTCCTGTCTATTGTCTTTTATCCATCATTTATTACCTCCTGTCTATTATCTATCATGTATTACCTCCTGTCTATTATCTATCATGTATTACCTCCATGTCTATTGTCTATTATCTATCATGTATTACCTCCTGTCTATTGTCTATTATCTATCATGTATTACCTCCTGTCTATTATCTATCATGTATTACCTCCTCTATTGTCTATTATCTATCATGTATTACCTCCAGTTGTCTATTATCTATCATGTATTACCTCCTGTCTATTGTCTATTATCTATCATGTATTACCTCCTGTCTATTGTCTATTATTATCATTTATTACCTCCTGTCTATCATTTATTACCTCCTGTCTATTGTCTATTATCCTATCATGTATTACCTCCTGTCTATTGTCTATCATGTATTACCTATCTGTCATTATCTATATTACCTCCAGTCTATTGTCTATTATCTATCATGTATTACCTCCTGTCTATTATCTATCATGTATTACCTCCTGTCTATTGTCTATTATCTATCATGTATTACCTCCTGTCTATTATCTATTATCTATCATGTATTACCTCCTGTCTATTATCTATCATGTATTACCTCCAGTCTATTGTCTATTATCTATCATGTATTACCTCCTGTCTATTGTCTATTATCTATCATGTATTACCTCCTGCCTATTATCTATCATGTATTACCTCCTGTCTATTGTCTATTATCTATCATGTATTACCTCCTGTCTATTGTCTATTATCTATCATGTATTACCTCCTGTCTATTGTCTTTTATCCATCATTTATTACCTCCTGTCTATTGTCTATTATCTATCATGTATTACCTCCAGTCTATTGTCTATTATCTATCATGTATTACCTCCAGTCTATTGTCTATTATCTATCATGTTTTACCTCCTGTCTATTGTCTTTTATCCATCATTTATTACCTCCTGTCTATTATCTATCATGTATTACCTCCTGTCTATTATCTATCATGTATTACCTCCTGTCTATTGTCTATTATCTATCATGTATTACCTCCTGTCTATTATCTATCCTGTATTACCTCCTGTCTATTGTCTATTATCTATCATGTATTACCTCCAGTCTATTGTCTTTTATCCATCATTTATTACCTCCTGTCTATTATCTATCATGTATTACCTCCTGTCTATTATCTATTATCTCCTGTCTATTGTCTATTATCTATCATGTATTACCTCCTGTCTATTATCTATCATGTATTACCTCCTGTCTATTATCTATCATGTATTACCTCCTGTCTATTGTCTATTTTCTATCATGTATTACCTCCTGTCTATTATCTATCATGTATTACCTCCTGTCTATTGTATATTATCTATCATGTATTACCTCCAGTCTATTGTCTATTATCTATCATGTATTACCTCCAGTCTATTGTCTATTATCTATCATGTATTACCTCCAGTCTATTGTCTTTTATCCATCATTTATTACCTCCTGTCTATTGTCTATCATGTATTACCTCCTGTCTATTATCTATCATGTATTACCTCCTGTCTATTATCTATCATGTATTACCTCCTGTCTATTATCTATCATGTATTACCTCCTGTCTATTGTCTTTTATCCATCATTTATTACCTCCTGTCTATTATCTATCATGTATTAATCCCTGTCTATTATCTATCATGTATTACCTCCTGTCTATTATCTATCATGTATTACCTCCTGTCTATTATCTATCATTTATTACATCCTGTCTATTATCTATCATGTATTACCTCCTGTCTATTATCTATCATGTATTACCTCCTGTCTATTATCTATCATGTATTACCTCCTGTCTATTGTCTATTATCTATCATGTATTACCTCCTGTCTATTATCTATCCTGTATTACCTCCTGTCTATTGTCTATTATCTATCATGTATTATCTCCTGTCTATTGTCTTTTATCCATCATTTATTACCTCCTGTCTATTATCTATTATGTATTACCTCCTGTCTATTATCTATTATGTATTACCTCCTGTCTATTGTCTATTTTCTATCATGTATTACCTCCAGTCTATTGTCTATTGTCTATCATGTATTACCTCCTGCCTATTATCTATCATGTATTACCTCCAGTCTATTGTCTATTATATATCATGTATTACCTCCTGTCTATTGTCTTTTATCTATAATGTATTACCTCCAGTCTATTGTCTATTATCTGTCATGTATTACCTCCAGTCTATTGTCTATTATCTGTCATGTATTACCTCCTGTCTATTGTCTTTTATCCATCATTTATTACCTCCTGTCTATTATCTATCATGTATTACCTCCAGTCTATTATCTATTATGTATTACCTCCTGCCTATTATCTATCATGTATTACCTCCTGTCTATTATCTATCATGTATTATCTCCTGTCTATTATCTATCATGTATTACCTCCTGTCTATTATCTATCATGTATTACCTCCTGTCTATTGTCTATTTTCTATCATGTATTACCTCCTGTCTATTATCTATCATGTATTACCTCCTGTCTATTGTCTTTTATCCATCATGTATTACCTCCTGTCTATTATCTATCATGTATTATCTCCTGTCTATTATCTATCATGTATTACCTCATGTCTATTGTCTTTTATCCATCATGTATTACCTCCTGTCTATTATCTATAATGTATTATCTCCTGTCTATTATCTATCATGTATTACCTCCTGTCTTTTATCCATCATTTATTACCTCCTGTCTATTATCTATCATGTATTACCTCCTGTCTATTATCTATCATGTATTACCTCCTGTCTATTGTCTATCATATATTACCTCCTGTCTATTGTCTATCATGTATTACCTCCAGTCTATTGTCTATTATCTATCATGTATTACCTCCTGTCTATTGTCTATCATATATTACCTCCTGTCTATTATCCTTCATTTATTATCTCCTGTCTATTATCTATCACGTATTACCTCCTGTCTATTGTCTATTATCTATCATGTATTACCTCCTGTCTATTATCTATCATGTATTACCTCCTGTCTATTATCTATCATGTATTACCGCCTGTCTATTATCTATCATGTATTACCTCCTGTCTATTATCTATCATTATTACCTCCTGTCTATTATCTATCATGTATTACCTCCTGTCTATTATCTATCATTATTACCTCCTGTCTATTATCTATCATGTATTACCTCCTGTCTATTGTCTTTTATCCATCATTTATTACCTCCTGTCTATTATCTATCATGTATTACCTCCTGTCTATTATCTATCATGTATTACCTCCTGTCTATTATCTATCATGTATTACCTCCTGACTATTATCTATCATGTATTACCTCCTGTCTTTTATCCATAATGTATTACCTCCAGTCTATTGTCTTTTATCCATCATTTATTACCTCCTGTCTATTATCTATCATGTATTACCTCCAGTCTATTGTCTATTATCTATCATGTATTACCTCCTGTCTATTGTCTATCATATATTACCTCCTGTCTATTATCCTTCATTTATTATCTCCTGTCTATTATCTACCATATATAACCTCCTGTCTATTATCTATCATGTATTACCTCCAGTCTATTGTCTATTATCTATCACGTATTACCTCCTGACGATTATCTATCATTTATTATTTCCTGTCTATTATATATCTGTATTACCTCCTGTCTATTATCTATCATGTATTACATCCTGTCTATTATCTATCATGTTTTACCTCCTGTCTATTATCTATCATGTATTACCTCCTGTCTATTATCTATCATATATTACCTCCTGTCTATTATCCTTCATTTATTATCTCCTGTCTATTATCTATCACATATTACCTCCTGACTATTATCTATCATGTATTACCTCCTGTCTATTATCTATCATGTATTACCTCCTGTCTATTATCCATCATGTATTACCTCCTGTCTATTATCTATCATGTATTACCTCCTGTCTATTATCTATCATGTATTACCTCCTGTCTATTATCTATCATGTATTACCTCCTGACTATTATCTATCATGTATTACCTCCTGTCTATTATCTATCACGTATTACCTCCAGTCTATTGTCTTTTATCCATCATTTATTACCTCCTGTCTATTATCTATCATGTATTACCTCCAGTCTATTGTCTATTATCTATCATGTATTACCTCCTGTCTATTGTCTTTTATCCATAATGTATTACCTCCAGTCTATTGTCTTTTATCCATCATTTATTACCTCCTGTCTATTATCTATCATGTATTACCTCCAGTCTATTGTCTATTATCTATCATGTATTACCTCCTGTCTATTGTCTATCATATATTACCTCCTGTCTATTATCCTTCATTTATTATCTCCTGTCTATTATCTATCATATATTACCTCCTGTCTATTATCTATCATGTATTACCTCCAGTCTATTGTCTATTATCTATCACGTATTACCTCCTGACTATTATCTATCATGTATTACCTCCTGTCTATTATCTATCATGTATTACCTCCTGTCTATTATCTATCATGTATTACCTCCTGTCTATTATCTATCATGTATTACCTCCTGTCTATTATCTATCATGTATTACCTCCTGTCTATTATCTATCATGTATTACCTCCTGTCTATTATCTATCATGTATTACCTCCTGAATATTATCTATCATGTATTACCTCCTGTCTTTTATCCATAATGTATTACCTCCAGTCTATTGTCTTTTATCCATCATTTATTACCTCCTGTCTATTATCTATCATGTATTACCTCCAGTCTATTGTCTATTATCTATCATGTATTACCTCCTGTCTATTGTCTATCATATATTACCTCCTGTCTATTATCCTTCATTTATTATCTCCTGTCTATTATCTACCATATATTACCTCCTGTCTATTATCTATCATGTATTACCTCCAGTCTATTGTCTATTATCTATCACGTATTACCTCCTGACGATTATCTATCATTTATTATTTCCTGTCTATTATATATCTGTATTACCTCCTGTCTATTATCTATCATGTATTACATCCTGTCTATTATCTATCATGTTTTACCTCCTGTCTATTATCTATCATGTATTACCTCCTGTCTATTATCTATCATATATTACCTCCTGTCTATTATCCTTCATTTATTATCTCCTGTCTATTATCTATCACATATTACCTCCTGACTATTATCTATCATGTATTACCTCCTGTCTATTATCTATCATGTATTACCTCCTGTCTATTATCCATCATGTATTACCTCCTGTCTATTATCTATCATGTATTACCTCCTGTCTATTATCTATCATGTATTACCTCCTGTCTATTATCTATCATGTATTACCTCCTGACTATTATCTATCATGTATTACCTCCTGTCTATTATCTATCACGTATTACCTCCAGTCTATTGTCTTTTATCCATCATTTATTACCTCCTGTCTATTATCTATCATGTATTACCTCCAGTCTATTGTCTATTATCTATCATGTATTACCTCCTGTCTATTGTCTTTTATCCATAATGTATTACCTCCAGTCTATTGTCTTTTATCCATCATTTATTACCTCCTGTCTATTATCTATCATGTATTACCTCCAGTCTATTGTCTATTATCTATCATGTATTACCTCCTGTCTATTGTCTATCATATATTACCTCCTGTCTATTATCCTTCATTTATTATCTCCTGTCTATTATCTATCATATATTACCTCCTGTCTATTATCTATCATGTATTACCTCCAGTCTATTGTCTATTATCTATCACGTATTACCTCCTGACTATTATCTATCATGTATTACCTCCTGTCTATTATCTATCATGTATTACCTCCTGTCTATTATCTATCATGTATTACCTCCTGTCTATTATCTATCATGTATTACCTCCTGTCTATTATCTATCATGTATTACCTCCTGTCTATTATCTATCATATATTACCTCCTGTCTATTATCCTTCATTTATTATCTCCTGTCTATTATCTATCACGTATTACCTCCTGACTATTATCTATCATGTATTACCTCCTGTCTATTATCTATCATGTATTACCTCCTGTCTATTATCTATCATGTATTACCTCCTGTCTATTATCTATCATGTATTACCTCCTGTCTATTATCTATCATGTATTACCTCCTGTCTATTATCTATCATATATTACCTCCAGTCTATTGTCTATTATCTATCATGTATTACCTCCTGTCTATTATCTATCATGGATTACCTCCTGTCTATTGTCTATCATGTATTACCTCCTGTCTATTGTCTATTATCTATAACGTATTACCTCCAGTCTATTGTCTATTATCTATCATGTATTACCTCCTGTCTATTATCTATCATGTATTATCTCCTGTCTATTATCTATCACATATTACCTCCTGACTATTATCTATCATGTATTACCCCCTGTCTATTATCTATCATGTATTACATCCTGTCTATTATCTATCATGTATTACCTCCTGTCTATTATCTATCATGTATTACCTCCTGTCTATTGTCTTTTATCTATCATTTATTACCTCCTGTCTATTGTCTATTATCTATCATGTATTACCTCCTGTCTATTATCTATCATGTATTACCTCCTGTCTATTGTCTTTTATCTATCATTTATTACCTCCTGTCTATTGTCTATTATCTATCATGTATTACCTCCTGTCTATTATCTATCATTTATTACCTCCTGTCTTTTATCTATCATGTATTACCTCCTGTCTATTATCTATAATGTATTACCTCCTGTCTATTGTCTATTATCTATCATGTATTACCTCCTGTCTATTATCTATCATGTATTACCTCCTGTCTATTATCTATCATGTATTACCTCCTGTCTATTATCTATAATGTATTACCTCCTGTCTATTGTCTGTTATCTATCATTTATTACCTCCTGTCTATTGTCTATTATCTATCATGTATTACCTCCTGTCTATTATCTATCATGTATTACCTCCTGTCTATTGTCTTTTATCTATCATTTATTACCTCCTGTCTATTGTCTATTATCTATCATGTATTACCTCCTGTCTATTATCTATCATTTATTACCTCCTGTCTATTATCTATAATGTATTACCTCCTGTCTATTGTCTATTATCTATCATGTATTACCTCCTGTCTATTATCTATCATGTATTACCTCCTGTCTATTATCTATCATGTATTACCTCCTGTCTATTATCTATAATGTATTACCTCCTGTCTATTGTCTGTTATCTATCATTTATTACCTCCTGTCTATTATCTATAATGTATTACCTCCTGTCTATTGTCTATTATCAATCATTTATTACCTCCTGTCTATTATCTATCATGTATTACCTCCTGTCTATTATCTATCATGTTTTACCTCCTGTCTATTTTCTATCATTTATTACCTCCTGTCTATTATCTATCATTTATTACCTCCTGTCTATTGTCCTTTATCTATCTCCTTTCTTCATCTCTGTCTGTCTGTCTCTCATTCTGGCTATTTCTCTCATTATTAATATCCCAGCATTCACATATTCAGATTCAAATCAGATTTATTAGCATGAATGACAAAGCCACTGTTGCTAAAGCAAATTGAGATAGACATCAACAGTAACAGGAAATAATATTAATAACTACAATAATAATAATGATAATAGTGATGATGAGTAGAGAATGTCGACAGGATACAGTGCCTTTGGAAAGTATTCAGACTTCTTGACTTTTTCCACATTTTGTTACGTTACAGCCTTATTCTGAAATGTATTAAAAAAATACAAAACAGAAACCTGTTATTTTCATAAGTATTCAGTCCCTTCGGTATGAGATTGAGCTCAGGTACATCCTGTTTCCATTGATCATCCTTGAGATGTGGCCACCCCTCAGAGCCTTGTTCCTCTCTAGGTTTTTTACTAGAGAGGTTCCTGCCTTTCTAGGGAGTTTTTCCTAGCCACCGTGCTTCTACATCTGCATTCCTTGCTGTTTGGGGTTTGTATAGCACTTTGTGACATCAGCTGATGTAAAAAGGGCTTTATGAATACATTTGATTGGAGTCCACCTGTGGTAAATTGATTGGACATGAAGCGAAAAGACACAAACCTGTCTACATAAGGTCCCACAGTTAACAGTGCATGTCAGAGCAAAAACCAAGCCATGAGGTTGAAGGAATTGTCTGTAGAGCTCAGAGACAGGATTGTGTCGAGGCACAGATCTGGGAAAGAGTACCAAAACTTTTCTGCAGCATTGAAGATCCCCAAGAACACAGTGGCCTCCATCATTCTTAAATGGAAGAAGGTGGGAACCAGCAAGACTCTTGCTAGAGCTGGCTGCCAAACTGAGCCATCGGGGGAGAAGGGCCTTGGTCAGGGAGGTGACCAAGAACCCAATGGACACTCTGACAGAGCTCTAGAGTTCCTCTGTTAACCTTCCAGAAGGACAACCATCTCTGCAGCATCCCGCTAATCAGGCCTTTATGGTAGAGTGGCCAGACAGAAGCCACTCCTCAGTAAAAGGCACATGACAGCCCGAGTTTTCCAAAAGGCATCTAAAGACTCTCAGACCATGAGAAACAAGATTCTCTGTTCTAATGAAACCAAGATGGCCTGAATGCCAATCGTCACGTCTGAAGGAAACTGGCACCATCCCTAAGGTGAAGAATGGTGTTGGCAACATCGTACTGTGGGGATGTTTGTCAGTGGCAGGGACTAGGAGACTAGTCAGGATCGAGGCAAAGATGAACGGAGCAAAGTACAGACCTGCTCCAGAGAGCTCAGGACCTCAGACTGGGGCGAAGGTTCACCTTCCAACAGGACAACAACCCTAAGCACACAGCCAAGACAACCCAGGAGATGCGTCGGGACAAGTCTCTGGACATCCTTGAGTGGCCCAGCCAGAGCCCGGACATAAACCCGATCAAATATCTCTGAATGTCCTTGAGTGGCCCAGCCAAAGCCCGGACATAAACCCGATCAAAGATCTCTGGAGAGACCTGAAAATAGCTGTTCAGCAACATTCCCCCTCCAACCTTACAAAAATTGAGAGGGTCTGTAGAGAGGGATGGGAGAAAGTTTCCAAATACAGGTGTGCCAAGCTTGTAGTGTCATATCCAAGAAGACTGGAGGCTGTAGTCGCTGCCAAAGGTGCTTCAAGAAAGTACTGAGTAAAGGGTCTGAATACTTATGTTAATGTCATATTTTCGTTTATTTATTTATTTTTAATTCAAAAAAATGTACAAAAACTTGTCATTGCTTTGTCATTATAGGGTATAGTGTATAGATTGATGAGGAAAAAAATATATTTAATACATTAATTGATTTAATATTTAATACCTATATTTAAAACATATTTAATACAAGGCTGTAACATAACAAAATGTGGAAAATGTCAAGGGGTCTGAATAGTTTCTAAAGGCACTGTATATTTTAGAATGTTTTTTATGTGTAGAAATAAAATGTATAAATGCAAAAAGTGATTTTAATATTATATCTTAAAAGCATTTTACTTTGGTAATAAAAATAAGATAATATTTACAGTATATCCTGTATATATCGGTGTGTGTGTGTGTGTGTGTGTGTGTGTGTGTGTGTGTGTGTGTGTGTGTGTGTGTGTATGCGTTTTTGTGTGTGTGCGTGTGCACATAGACTTGTGCAAATGGATTTATGTAAGTGTGTGTTTGCATGTAGGAGTGTGTGTATGTGTGTATTACATGTTTGTTGATGTATTATTTAATGTGTAAATTAAATGTCTGTTATTCCAGACAGAAAGTAAAAATTATGAATTAAGGAAACAAACTTAAAGAGAGCAGGAACAAAACAAAAACACAACAACCACAACGTCCATCCCATCTCTCTCTCTGGTTGTGGTGCAGGGTGACACATTTAGCTGACAGCTTAGTTGACTGCTGCTCCCCTCCAAGAAGAATGGGGAGTTTATGTCCATCAAGGATTTGGTGAAAGTTTGGTATATACAGTATTTTTCCAAATCTGGGGAGTATGTTTCCCTTATGTTGTCATATTTTGGGCAGGAATACAGTAAGTGAATCTCAGTTTCTCCATCCTGTAAATCAGACTGCCTCCATATTCTCTGATGTGGTTGTTCAGTCTGTATTCGGAGAGGGGTTTTCTTCTATTTACATCTAGTTCGGCTGAGATATTCTGCCAATGTAAATGTTGGATTTAGATAACAATCACCTTTAGTTTGTCACTGAACAACAATAGAAACACAACATGTAAAGTGTTGTGTCCCGTGTTTCATGAGCTGAAATCAAAGATCCCAGAATTATCCAATTCAAACAAAAAAATTGTCAAAAAAGTTGTGCACAAATTTGTTTACATTCTTGTTAGTGAGCATTTCTCCTTTGCCATGATAATCCATCCACCTGACAAGTGTGGCATATCAAGAAGCTGATTAAACAGCAAGATCATTTCACAACACAATGCCACAGATATCTCAAGTTTTGAGGGAGAGTGGAATTGGAATGCTGACTGCAGGAATGTCCATCAGAGCTGTTGCCAGAGAATTGAATGTTAATTTCCCTACCATAAGCCTCCTCCAATGTTGTTTTAGAGAATTTGGCAGTACGTCCAACCGGCCTCACAACCTCAGACTACATGTTCGGCCTTGTGTGGGAGAGCGGTTTGCGGATGTCTATGTTGTGAACAGAGTGCCCCAATGGTGGCGGTTGGGTTATGGTATGGGCAGATATAAGATACGGACAACGAACACAATTGCATTTTATCAATGGCAATTTGAATGCACAGCGATACCGTGATGAGATCCTGAGGCCCATTGTCGTGCCATTCAACCGCCGCCATGACCTCATGTTTCAGCATGATAATGCACAGTCCCATGTTGCAAGGATCGGTACACAATTCCTAGAAGCTGAAAATGTCACAGTTCTTCCATGGCCTGCATACTCACCTGACACCCATTGACATGCTCATGCTCAATGTCATCCATTGAGCATGTTTGGGATGCTCTGGATCGACGTGTACGACAGCGTGTTCCAGTTCTCGCCAATATCCAGCAACTTCGGACAGCATTCCACAATCAACAATCAACAGCCCGATCAACTATATGAGAAGGAGATTGTGTCACGCTGCATGAGGCAAATGGTGGTCACACCAGTTACTGACTGGTTTTCTGATCTACTCCCCTACTTTTTAAAAATAAGTTATCTGATCAACAGATGCATATCTGTATTGCCAGTCATGTGAAATCCATAGATTAGAGACTTATTTATTTATTTCAATTGACTGATTTCCTTTTATGAACTGTAACTCAGTAAAATCTTTGAAATTGTTGCATGTTTATATTTTTGTTCAGGTTAGCCGTTTTTCAATTTGGAGTCAATTTGTTTGCTTTTGATTTTAGAAATGAAACCGTTTTATGAACGGTTTTTAGTTTGTATGTTGTTAGTGAGCCGCAGAGCAAGCTGACCTAGGGGATCATCCTCTTGGGAGAAGTGGTTACTCAGAAAGGATCGGCATTTAATGGAGCTCTGGTCTGCTTGATTTTAATGCTGCCGGAATTAAAATGCTCTTTTTTGCACTTGAATGTGTAGAGTGAATGTGAATGTGTCACTATCTGTCAAATTGTCCCCTTCGTGTCCCTGTGTGATCACTGCTGTAACCTTGCTGATGTGACCTTGATAGGCTAATGTAGGTGACAGAACCATATCGAAGGGAATCCCACCCAGTCGTTTCACTCCTCACTGATCGTGAGGGAGAGGAGCTGAGGAGGAACCAAAGGAATCGTTGGGATCGTTCTCCTCTCATCCCATCCTTCCCTCCTCCTCCTCCTCCTTCTCCTCACATCCTACCGTTCACCGCTTCACCTGACTCCAACTCCTCCTTCGGCTCTTACCATTAGACAGCCGGTTGCCATTCTCTACGGGGGTGTGGCTTGGGGAGTGGGGGGCGTGGTTGTTGGCGTTCTTGTCCTGTAGCTGTGGAGACGGGGAGGAGGGGGTGGAGCCTGGGGGCTCATCTCTCCCTGGCAGGTTGATGTTGGAGTTGAACCCTGGGAGGAGATGACAAACACACTCACACACACTGTTACTGCCATCGGTTTGTTTCCATACATTGAATTGTTAAACTGTTAGTTCCAAAAATATTTTTGGCACCTCAGATTGTTCTTGCAATTCTCACATAGAGACATCATTGGGATGAGGAATGTTTGAAAGGCTTTTTACATTTGTAACACAAACCAGTTTTGAGAATATCATGATTAAAGTGGCAATTTTAGGCCCTTTTTAGACCTACAATTGCCTCCGGTAAGACCCTATGACCTATGAACCTTACACGATACAGACAACACCCTGGTGTCATTATATTCCTAATAGCAAGCTCTAACATATGGAGCATCACTCAATTCTGAAATACAATTTTAAACATTCATTTATTAAACATTAAAACAATTTATATGAATACATCAAAATTACCCTTTTTGATTTAGTTCCTTTGTGGACCTATTGTTTTAATACAGAATATACTCTACAAGTACATTTCTACAGTCAGTTCTCTGCTAATTTTCAAGTTTAAAGTTGGGAATTCTCATGACGTCCCTGCGGCATTCCCGTATCCCGCAGGAGAAGCAGGCAGGGGGGAAACAGCTGCTCATCACAGGCATGGCATTGATACCTCCCCTAACCCCCAGGCCACCCCGGAGCATCGGGTATCACAGATAACCATTTAGTGCCAGAGAGGGAACGGAAGCAGGCTGCCCCGTTAAGCCCAGTGGCATCTCGCTGTTCACGACCCTGACTACCAGCCTCCTCAGGCGTGTAGGCATGCTAACTAGTAAGAGGCATCCCCATTCAAGTCATCAATGTACCTTGCTGGTCATTCAATGTCTAGGCATGTGACATTGAGATGGAAGAAAGTGTCACGTCAGCCTGAGGGTTTCTGTTTCTACCCTAGACCCCTGGGTTTTAAGGCCCTTGGCATTCTGGTGGATATCCTTAAACTACTGTTAGTGCCCCTCTTCAATGCCCTGTCTCAATGACTTAGTTAGATTAAGAAGTATCCCACTGGGCACACACTGGCTGAATCAACGTTGCTTCCACATCATTTCAATGATGAATTGATGTCTGTGCCCAGTGGGATGTCTCTGCTACACTCTGTTCTGTCCTCATGTCATCTCCCCTTTCGTAGTGTGAGGAAGAGTGATATACCCCACTACGGTGATAAATATTTAATCTCATATTATATTAACCTACACACTGCTAATATACTTGAATGAATAATGACAGGACAGAGAGGAGAAAGAGAGGAGAGAGATAGAGAGAGCGAGAGAGAGAGGTGAGAGAGGAGAGAGGGAAAAGAGACTGAGCGTCACAGGTGAGAGAGAGAGAAGGAGAAAGAGGAGAGAAAGAGAGAGAGGCGAGCGAGAGAAGGAGAAAAAGAGAGATGAGCGAGAGAAGGAGAAAGAGAGAGGAGAGAGAGAGAGAAAGAGAGAGAGAGAGAGAGAGACTGATAGAGAATGAGAAAGAGAGATACAGAGAAAGAGAGATATACAGAGAGAGAAAGATACAGAGAAATAGAGAGATAGAGATACAGAGGGAGAGATACAGAGAGGGAGAGAGAGATACAGAGAAAGAGAGATATAGAGATACAGAGAGAAAGAGATACAGAGAGAGAGATACGGAGAGAGAGATACAGAGAGAGAAAGAGATACAGAGAAAGATATGGAGAGCGAGAGAAGAGAGAGAAAGAGAGAGACATGGTAGAGAAAGAGAAGGAGAGAAAGAGAGAGAAAAGAGAAAGAAAGAGAGGAGATAGAAAGAGAGAGAGGAACATCCTCTGCGTACAACGTAAAAAACACCAAATAATGCATGCAGAGCAGAATTAGGCCGATAGTCACTAATTATCAAAATCCACGAAAGAACTGTTCAGTTCTACAACCACCTAAAGGGAAGCAATTCCCAAACCTTCCATAACAAAGTCATCACCTACAGAGAAATGAACCTGGAGAAGAGTCCCCTAAGCAAGCGGGTCCTGTGGCTCTGTTCACAAACACAAACAGACCCCACGGAGCCCCTGGACAGCAGCACAATTAGACCCAAACAAATCATAGAAAACTAAAAGATAATTACTTGACACATCGGCAAGAATTAACAAAACAACTGAGCAAACTGGAATGCTATTTGGCCCTAAACAGAGAGTACACAGTGGCAGAATACCTGACCACTGTGACTGACCCAAACTTAAGGAAAGCTTTGACTATAGACAGACTCAGTGAGCATAGCCTTGCTATTGAGAATGGCCAATGTAGGCAGACTTGTATCTCAACAGAAGACAGGCTATGTGCACACTGTCCACAGAATTAGGTGGAAAGTGAGCTGCACTTCCTAACCTCCTGACAAATGTATGACCATATTAGAGACACATATTTCCCTCAGATTACACAGATCCACAAAGAATTTGTGGGAAATCCAATTTTGATAAACTCCCATATCTATTGGGTGAAACACAGTGTGCCATCACAGCAGAAAGATGTGTGACCAGTTGCCACAAGAAAAGGGCAACCAGTGAAGAACACCATCGTAAATACAACCCATATTTATGTTTATTTATTTTCCCTTTTGTACTTTAACTACTTGCACATCGTTACAACACTGTATATAGACATAATGACTATTGAAATGCATTTACTCTTTTGGAACTTTTCTGAGTGTAATGTTTACTGTTCATTTTTGATTGTTTATTTAACTTTCGTTTACTATCTATTTCACTTGCTTTTTCAATGTAAACATATGTTTCCCATGTCAGTAAAGGCCCTTAAATTGAAATGGAATTGAATTGAAATTTAATTGAGAGAGAAAGTAAGAGAGGGTGAGAGAAGGAGAGAGGGACTACAGTGTGTGTATTCTCGTGTAACAATGAATGGTGTTTCAAACTGATCTAACAGTTACTGCTTGTGTTCATATTATATTTAGAGTTGAAGGGAAGTGTTTGAACATGTATTTTATGAAACAGTCTCTTTAAATCAATGCAGTAATAGGCAACGTAAGGCCACATTGTACCCATTTAATCAAAAGTTATTTGTAACATCCTGAAAACACTGGGGGGAGACTTAACCGTGAAATGATGCAGTAACACAAGAAGAAAAAATACACAATAGTGAAGCTATATACAGGGAGTACGAGTACCAGATCAATGTGGAGCTATATAAAGGGAATACCAGTACCAGATCAATGTGGAGCTATATACAGGGAATACCAGTACCAGATCAATGTGGATCTATATACGCTATATACAGGGAATACCAGTACCAGATCAATGTGGAGCTATATACAGGGAATACCAGTACCAGATCAATGTGGAGCTATATACAGGGAGTACGAGTACCAGATCAATGTGGAGCTATATACAGAGATAACCAGTACTAGATCAATGTGGAGCTATATACAGGGAATACCAGTACCAGATCAATGTGGAGCTATATACAGGGAGGACCAGTACCAGATCAATGTGGAGCTATATACAGGGAGTATGAGTACCAGATCAATGTGGAGCTATATAAAGGGAATACCAGTACCAGATCAATGTGGATCTATATACGCTATATACAGGGAATACCAGTACCAGATCAATGTGGAGCTATATACAGGGAATACCAGTACCAGATCAATGTGGAGCTATATACAGGGAGTACGAGTACCAGATCAATGTGGAGCTATATACAGAGATAACCAGTACTAGATCAATGTGGAGCTATATACAGGGAGGACCAGTACCAGATCAATGTGGAGCTATATACAGGGAGTATGAGTACCAGATCAATGTGGAGCTATATAAAGGGAATACCAGTACCAGATCAATGTGGAGCTATATACAGGGAATACCAGTACCAGATCAATGTGGAGCTATATACAGGGAGGACCAGTGCCAGATCAATGTGGAGCTATATACAGGAAGGACCAGTGCCAGATCAATGTGGAGCTATATAAAGGGAATACCAGTACCAGATCAATGTGGAGCTATATACAGGGAGTACGAGTACCAGATCAATGTGCTGCTATTTACAGGGAGTACCAGTACCAGATCAATGTGGAGCTATATACAGGGAATACCAGTACCAGATCAATGTGGAGCTATATACAGGGAGGATCAGTGCCAGATCAATGTGGAGCTATATAAAGGGAATACCAGTACCAGATCAATGTGGAGCTATATACAGGGAGTACCAGTTCCAGATCAATGTGGAGCTATATACAGGGAGTACGAGTACCAGATCAATGTGGAGCTATATAAAGGGAATACCAGTACCAGATCAATGTGGAGCTATATACAGGGAGGACCAGTACCAGATCAATGTGGAGCTATATACAGGGAGGACCAGTGCCAGATCAATGTGGAGCTATATACAGGAAGGACCAGTGCCAGATCAATGTGGAGCTATATGAAGGGAATACCAGTACCAGATCAATGTGGAGCTATATACAGGGAGTACGAGTACCAGATCAATGTGCTGCTATTTACAGGGAGTACCAGTACCAGATCAATGTGGAGGTATATACAGGGAATACCAGTACCAGATCAATGTGGAGCTATATACAGGGAGGACCAGTGCCAGATCAATGTGGAGCTATATAAAGGGAATACCAGTACCAGATCAATGTGGAGCTATATACAGGGAGTACCAGTACCAGATCAATGTGGAGCTATATACAGGGAGTACGAGTACCAGATCAATGTGGAGCTATATAAAGGGAATACCAGTACCAGATCAATGTGGAGCTATATACAGGGAATACCAGTACCAGATCAATGTGGAGCTATATACAGGGAGGACCAGTGCCAGATCAATGTGGAGCTATATACAGGGAGGACCAGTGCCAGATCAATGTGGAGCTATATACAGGGAGTACCAGTACCAGATCAATGTGGAGCTATATACAGGGAGTACCAGTACCAGATCAATGTGGAGCTATATACAGGGAGTACGAGTACCAGATCAATGTGGAGCTATATAAAGGGAATACCAGTACCAGATCAATGTGGAGCTATATACAGGGAATACCAGTACCAGATCAATGTGGAGCTATATACAGGGAGGACCAGTTCCAGATCAATGTGGAGCTATATAAAGGGAATACCAGTACCAGATCAATGTGGAGCTATATACAGGCAGTACCAGTAGCAGACCAATGTGGAGCTATATACAGAGAGTACGAGTACCAGATCAATGTGGAGCTATATAAAGGGAATACCAGTACCAGATCAATGTGGAGCTATATACAGGGAATACCAGTACCAGATCAATGTGGAGCTATATACAGGGAGGACCAGTGCCAGATCAATGTGGAGCTATATACAGGGAGTACCAGTACCAGATCAATGTGGAGCTATATACAGGGAGTACCAGTACCAGATCAATGTGGAGCTATATACAGGGAGTACGAGTACCAGATCAATGTGGAGCTATATAAAGGGAATACCAGTACCAGATCAATGTGGAGCTATATACAGGGAATACCAGTACCAGATCAATGTGGAGCTATATACAGGGAGGACCAGTGCCAGATCAATGTGGAGCTATATAAAGGGAATACCAGTACCAGATCAATGTGGAGCTATATACAGGCAGTACCAGTAGCAGATCAATGTGGAGCTATATACAGAGAGTACGAGTACCAGATCAATGTGGAGCTATATAAAGGGAATACCAGTACCAGATCAATGTGGAGCTATATACAGGGAATACCAGTACCAGATCAATGTGGAGCTATATACAGGGAGGACCAGTGCCAGATCAATGTGGAGCTATATACAGGGAGGACCAGTGCCAGATCAATGTGGAGCTATATAAAGGGAATACCAGTACCAGATCAATATGGAGCTATATACAGGGAGTACCAGTACCAGATCAATGTGGAGCTATATACAGGGAATATCAGTACCAGATCAATGTAGAGCTATATAAAGGGAATACCAGTACCAGATCAATGTGGAGCTATATACAGGGAATACCAGTACCAGATCAATGTGGAGCTATATACAGGGAATACCAGTACCAGATCAATGTGGAGCTATATACAGGGAGGACCAGTGCCAGATCAATGTGGAGCTATATACAGGGAATATCAGTACCAGATCAATGTGGAGCTATATAAAGGGAATACCAGTACCAGATCAATGTGGAGCTATATACAGGGAATACCAGTACCATATCAATGTGGAGCTATATACAGGGAGGACCAGTACCAGATCAATGTGGAGCTATATACAGGGAGTGCCAGTACCAGATCAATGTGGAGCTATATACAGGGAATACCAGTACCAGATCAATGTGGAGCTATATAAAGGGAATACCAGTACCAGATCAATGTGGAGCTATATACAGGGAATACCAGTACCAGATCAATGTGGAGTTATATACAGGGAGGACCAGTACCAGATCAATGTGGAGCTATATACAGGGAATACCAGTACCAGATCAATGTGGAGCTATATACAGGGAATACAAGTACCAGATCAATGTGGAGCTATATACAGGGAGTGCCAGTACCAGATCAATGTGGAGCTATATAAAGGGAATACCAGTACCAGATCAATGTGGAGCTATATAAAGGGAATACCAGTACCAGATCAATGTGGAGCTATATACAGGGAATACCAGTACCAGATCAATGTGGAGCTATATACAGGAAGGACCAGTGCCAGATCAATGTGGAGCTATATAAAGGGAATACCAGTACCAGATCAATGTGGAGCTATATACAGGGAGTACCAGTACCAGATCAATGTGGAGCTATATACAGGGAATACCAGTACCAGATCAATGTGGAGCTATATACAGGGAGGACCAGTGCCAGATCAATGTGGAGCTATATACAGGGAGGACCAGTGCCAGATCAATGTGGAGCTATATAAAGGGAATACCAGTACCAGATCAATGTGGAGCTGTGTACAGGGAGTACCAGTACCAGATCAATGTGGAGCTGTATACAGGAAATACCAGTACCAGATCAATGTGGAGCTATATAAAGGGAATACCGGTACCAGATCAATGTGCTACTATTTACAGGGAGTACCAGTACCAGATCAATGTGCTGCTATTTACAGGGAGTACCAGTACCAGATCAATGTGGAGCTATATAAAGGGAATACCAGTACCAGATCAATGTGGAGCTATATAAAGGGAATACCAGTACCAGATCAATGTGGAGCTATATACAGGGAATACCAGTACCACATACATGTGCAGGGATATTTGAGGTAGATATGTACATGAAGGCAGGGTAAAGTGACTTGGCATCAGGGTAGATAATAATACGGAGTTAATGCCTAAACTTAACCTCAAATACTTCGAAATTTGACATTTGGAACAAATTTGAAATTTGACGTTTGAGAAACATGGATGACATTCTAATTCTGTGAGACCTTGAGAGTTTGTTGCTCTACAATGTGTTGAAAGTGTTCCATATGGATGCTGGCTCATGTTGACTCCAATGTTTTCCACAGTTGTGTCAAGAAGGCTGAATGTCCTTTAGGTGCTGGACCATACTTGATACATACAAGAAACTGTTGAGTGTGAAAAACCCAGAAGCTTTGCAATTCTTAACACACTCAAACCACTGCACCTGGCACCTACTACCATACCCTGTTCAAAGGCACTTACATATTTTGTCTTGCCCATTCACCCTCTGACTGGCACACATAGACAATCCAAAACCATAGTTTTCATTTGGATTGTGAGTGTGCATTGAGTCAGCGCAAGATAGTGTCAGAGCAGTCCGCGTAACCATTAATTAACTATTTAGCAGTCTTATGGCTATTTTAGCAGTCTTATGGCTATTTAGCAGTCTTATGGCTATTTAGCAATCTTATGGCTATTTAGCAGTCTTATGGCTTTTTAGCAATCTTATGGCTATTTAGCAGTCTTATGGCTATTTAGCAATCTTATGGCTATTTAGCAATCTTATGGCTATTTAGCAGTCTTATGACTATTTAGCAGTCTTATGGCTATTTAGCCGTCTTATGGCTATTTAGCAATCTTATGGCTATTTAGCAGTCTTATGGCTATTTAGCAATCTTATGGCTATTTAGCAGTCGTATTGCTATTTAGCAGTCTTATGGCTATTTAGCAGTCTTATGGCTATTTAGCGGTCTTATTACAATTTAGCAGTCTTATTACAATTTAGCAGTCTTATGGCTATTTAGCAATCTTATGGCTATTTAGCAATCTTATGGCTATTTAGCAGTCTTATGGCTATTTAGCAATCTTATGGCTATTTAGCAGTCTTATGGCTATTTAGCAATCTTATGGCTATTTAGCAGTCTTATGACTATTTAGCAGTATTATGGCTATTTAGCAATCTTATGGCTATTTAGCAGTCTTATGGCTATTTAGCAATCTTATGGCTATTTAGCAGTCTTATGGCTATTTAGCAGTCTTATGGCTATTTAGCAGTCTAATGGCTATTTAGCAGTCTTATGACTATTTAGCATTCTTATGGCTATTTAGCAGTCTTATGACAATTTAGCGGTCTTATGGCTATTTAGCAGTCTTATGGCTATTTAGCAGTCTTAAGGCTATTTAGCTGTCTTATGAGGCGCTGTCGTGCCCCCTTCACAGCTGTGCGCGTGTGTGTGGACCACGTCGTTAGTGATGTGTGCGCCAAGGAACTTGAAGCTCTCGATCCGCGCCACTACAGCCCCATCGATCTCGTACATGCTTTGGAACACTGTGACCTAGTGCAGCTCTAGTGTTGATCCTCTCCATTGATATGAGTGATACATACTTCTGCTCTTCTTCTCCTAAGGGGCCTACATATGCTGTTCTGCATGCACTATACAGGCACTAAACACAGATAGAGCTACATAACATATGTATGGGTACTGTAAAGTAAGTGAGTGAGTGAGTGAGTGAGTGAGTGAGTGAGTGAGTGAGTGAGTGAGTGAGTGAGTGAGTGAGTGAGTGAGTGAGTGAGTGAGTGAGTGAGTGAGTGAGTGAGTGAGTGAGTGAGTGAGTGAGTGAGTGAGTGAGTGAGTGAGTGAGTGAGTGAGTGAGTGAGTGAGTGAGTGAGTGAGTGAATGTGAGTGAGTGAGTGTGTGTGTGTGTGTGTGTGTGTGTGTGTGTGTGTGTGTGTGTGTAAATAGGAGAGCGAGACGAGGGACACCTGAGCCCTATTTATCAGCCTGATTCCTCCCTGCCATATGTAAACTGGGACTTGCATGCGTAGTGACATTTGGTGAAATTGCCTTTCTAAAGTCATCTCTTAACTTCATCAGTGGAAGGCACGGCTGTGACCGGAGCATCTGTTCCCCTTCAGAGGCGTGGAACCCCAAATCAATTCCCATCATGTTGTTACTGTACCGTTCCAGAATGATATGGAATATTCCAAGCTGGGGTATGATTGGTATATAGCTGTGATATTTAGGTGGTATTGGATGTTACATTCCCAGCAAACATCATATCTCTGATGAGATTGAGTCTATATGAATGATTTTATTGATCTTATATGAGGTTAGATTGGGGTCTGGTAGAGAGAGTACCTGCGTATGACAGAGTGGCTCTCTCCCCAGCTGCAGTTAACACCTGATAATCATAATCTAGTCTTTGTGCCTCAATGCCTATAGACACCTGTTTAATATTAGCTCATCTACCCTTTGTTACTCCATATGATCTAACCCAAAGAAGGTGTTTTAATATCAGATTTATACATTGTGATGACATGATTATGTGATTGTGTTGTCATTGATTTATTAGTTAGATTTCATCCTACATCACATCAGAGTTTGATAATGGTTGAGATAATTTTTCATTGTTTGCACTAATGTACTGTAGAGTAGCATCAGCATCAGTGTGTGGGTGGGTGTCATGCCGTGCAAGCATTACACGTTCAACTGAGACGTCCTGTCGCTTAATTAAGACAAGTGTGATTACATGTGGGGAGTGACATATCTTTCACAATCTGAAGAAGGGAAATCACCCTCTCTACTCCTCCTCCTCGCTCCTGAAATTAATTCATTTAAATTCAATCGCTTCCTAGGTGGTTGTAGGTGGTTGTAGAAATAGGCACTTTTTTGGATTTTTATAATTAGCAGGTATCGGTATTTTGCTCTGCATACATTATTTGGAATTAGCCTCTGTTGTGATGGATTCATGTCTTCATCACCTCAGAGTTTAGCAACACACACTTGCACACACACACGCACACACACATACGTACACACACAAAGACACACAAAGACATACAAAGACAAAGTTCTGGGGTTGTCTGGGTCAAATGTGTGTGTGTGTGTGTGTGTGTGTGCATGGTCAGGGGGTGTATGAGACAGTGTGTGAAGGAATTCACAGAGGTAAAGGTCATTTGTGTATGTGTGTGTGTGTGTTACATTGTGACTCACCTTCCTCCCTCATCTTGCGTCCTGTAGTGGTCTTCTTGAGCAGGCTGCGTCCAGAGCTGAACAGGGTGTTGAGCTCATCCAGGGCTGGCTGAGGGCTGGTCAGGGGTCTCCCGTTGGCTGGGTTGAACAGCAGGGGTGAGGATGAGCAGGAGTGGGCACGGCGCGGCTCTGGGCGGGTGGACTTGGCCGGAGAGTAGGGAGGGGGCTTGTCCCCCGCAGCCCTATGAGACGAGGAGGCGTAGGAGGGCTTGGGAGAGTCCAAGCCGCCCCCACCCGTGATAGAAGCAGCCCGGGTAAGGGAGAGTATGCTGGACTCTGGGGGGGAAGGGAAAGTGGGAGGGGGCGATAGGGGGGCAGGGCATTGGCGGAAGGAGGGGAGGCGGAGGGGTGAGGGAGGATTGGGCTTGTCTGGGAGGAGGACGGAAAGAGAGGGGAGGAGTCAGCGCGCTGGCGGTAGTACTGAGGTGAGAGGGGGCTGTCTGGGCCAGCGTAGTTCAGGTTGGACTCAAACACAGGCAGCTTCTTCACCTCCAGAGGGTGAGGGGGACTCGTCAGACGCAGGGGAACAGGTGACAGGGGAGGGGGAACACCAGGAGAGGGGGCGGTGGGTGAGCAGGTTGGGGAATGGTGCAGGGATGTCACACCCTCCTTCTTTACTATGAGGGGGCTTGCTGTTTCCTCCGGCGGCAGATGTTTGGGCCTCCATGGTAGTAAATACACCCCCCCAGCCCTGCCCTCTTCCCCTCTCCACTCTGAGAGGGAGACAAGCCCAACCCTAACCCCCCTAACATCAACCCTAACGCCTCCAGCTTCCCAGCTGCTTTCGCCGCAGCAACTGCCCCTCCCAGAGGAAGTCCCGCCTCCTCGGGCAGGAAGTATTTCATCTCCTCGTAGACGGCCTCGGTGTCTCCCTGCTCGGGGCTGTCGGGGGGGTCCTGGTAACTCCCTCCCCGACTGTAACTCCTGCCCTGAGCCCCCACCATCTCTATGTACACATCCTCCTCATCCTGGTTATGGTGCAGGCTCAGTGTCGCCCCCTGTGGGTCGTCCACAGACGCTGCACGCTGTATCAGCCCTCTCAGACACCCCATACCCCCTAGCCCTCCAGTGCGGGACAGCAGGGCCAGTTTGACATCAGCGGGGCGGAGCTGGAGGAGGTTAAAGCCGGCAGCGTTGATCTCTTCATAGGAGCCAGTGAGCTTGGTGTTGGGGTTCCTCTTGGGCTTGGGAGGAGGCACCTTCCTCATGGTTGTGTAGTCATCACTGTGGGGTCGCGGCTTGGACAGAGCTGGGGAAGGGAGAGATGAGAGGAGAAACAGTTCACAACAGTCACACTGACAGCTGTGTTTTGGGCTACATAGAGGCTAAGGTAATGATAGTTGGTGTGTTGTGGTGTATATATGCACCATCCGTAGGTGACAGCTGTGTTTTGGGGGGGCTCCCTGCAGGGGACCCATAGCCCTCAGGAGTGGGACTCTCTCTCGGGGGTCCCAGGGTCAGTCCGGCACTGACCGCCTCATAGGACGCACTCAGACGAGTGCTGGGGTCCCGCTTGGGTTTAGGGGGAGGCTGTTTCCGTGGTGATGCCAGGCCTCCCCCATCCTCAGTGGTATGGGCCGCCTGTTGAAGGGCCGGTCTGATGGATGGGCCATGGCTGGAATGTACCAAGTTCTCTATAGCCAGGGGGATGGGCACTGAGCTGGAGCGGAAGTGGCGGATATTCCGGCTCCCCCCATTGACAGAACCGTCTTGGTTTCTCCTCTTCTCCACAACCCTACATGGGAAATCAGATTGAGAAATAAAGTATTTTTCTCCCCATTTCAAAAAGTCTTTCTCTCTCTCTATTGCTCTAAACCACTCTCTTCCTCTCCATCCCACGTTCTGTCTATTTCTATTTCCTATCTCCATCCCTCCTCCCTCTCTCCTTTAAACCTCATGATGGACAAACACACCTTCTGTTGATATTTGATCCTGGTTCCAACCAAACATAATAAGATGGATTTTCCTTGAGAGCAACAACAATAAGATAATTACTTTCCATCTACAAATCCAGATTAATTGAATTATTCCCATCATATCATCCACAGACTCCACTCAAATGTATGGCTGCATCATCTGTCATGCAACACATGCATTTTAAAGAGGACAATATGGGGGATAAAGAGTGGAAACTCTGGATTATTTCTGTTATAAATGTATAAATCTAATCGGCTTGCTGTAATATGATAATATGATATTCACTCTGCTCTGTAGGTTGATATTTCCTTCGCCAATCTGGAGGAAGCCATCTGTTGGTCCCTCTGGACCAGGTGGAGGGGGGGTTGTGTTTGTCTGTAAAGTGTGAGAGAGATAGTGTGTCTGTGTCTGTGTCTCTGTGTGTTTGTTTGTCCGTGTGTGTGTGTGTGTGTGGGTTGGTTGGTTCTTATATCATTGTGGGGACCTAAAAAGTCTCCAGAAGAAGAGTCCTCTCAAGGATAGTGAAACAAGGAAAATTCTACCTCGTGGAGACATTTCCCACGTCCCCATGAGCACAAAGGCTATTTTAAATGTAGTGATTAGGTTTAGAAAAAGGTAAAGTTAAGGGGTTAGTGGTTAGGGAAAATATGATTTTGAATGGAAATTAATTTTAGGTCCCCACGAGGATAGAATAACATAACATAACATAACATAACATAACATAACATAACATAACATAACATGTGTGTGTATATGTAGGGCCTTTATAGCCTGAAGAGGTTTCTGACTGACTTTGGTAAGAGTGGGAGTAGCGTAGTAATCTGGAATGGGACACTCCCACAGCGATCCCAGAGACACAATACCATCCACCCCTCCACCTCCCTCACCCATTTTCCCTTCCACCTCTCTACACACACCCTCCATCACCCATATCCCCCTTCCACCTCTCTACACACACCCTCCTTCACCCACATCCCCCTTCCACCTCTCTACACACAGCCTCCCTCACCCATATCCCCCTTCCACCTCTCTACACACACCCTCCTTCACCCATATCCCCCTTCCACCTCTCTACACACACCCTCCTTCACCCATGTCCCCCTTCCACCTCTCTACACACACCCTCCCTCACCCATATCCCCCTTCCACCTCTCTACACACACCCTCCTTCACCCGTATTCCTCTCCCCCTCTCCACACACCCTCCCTCATCCATATTCCCCTCCCCCTCTCCACACACCATCCTTCACCCGTATTCCCCTCCCCCTCTCCACACACCCCCTCCTCACCTGTTAACCCCTCCTAATGCTGATGACAGTATTAGTGTGTGTGGGAGAGAAAATGACTCTTGAGAGGAAGGAGGAGAAGGAGGAGGAAGGAAAGGGGGGATTACCAGTGACATCCCGACCCCTTCTCCCTTCTGTATCTCCCTCCCTTCCCTCTCCCTCCTCCCTGCTCTCTCCTCCCCTTCTCAATATCTCCCTCCCAAGCCCCCATCTTCCAGTCTCTGTCCCAGTAGCAGATGTCCTGTTAGCATACAAGGGCACATGAAGGACAGAAGTACAGGTAAGAGTGTTGTGTGTATGTGTGGGTCTCTGTTTTTGTGTTTCCTCTCTCTGCAGGATGTACACCCCCAATGTTAAATTGCATTTTAAAACACAATCAGACTTTCAGCTGTTCTGGCCAATTGGAGGCTTATCTCTGTCTGATTAGCATGTTCAGAAGGAATACAGGAATACATTCTAAAATGACAGCCTCTCTCATTCTTTAGTCCCTACACTGGAAAAGCATTTTGGGCCCGTCTTACAATTCAAACAATGGTTGACATGCCAACTACAAGCTATATAAAGTGTAAATCAAAGTCCACTGACACCAGGAAAGGATAGTCTGACGTCTCACTGTGACATAGATACACACCCCGGGGGACGCATAGCCTTCTCTATTTATTTGAATGCATTGACAGTTGGGGCAACAGTTGGAGAAATTGTGCTGAGAATTCGAAAAAAATGAAAGGCACCAGTCAAATATTCTTCAACACTTGTGTGTACATGTACACATTCTGGACTATGATTTTACACAGCTGCTACTTGCTGTTTATTATCTATTTATAGTCACTTTACCTACATGTACACATTACCTCGATTAACCTGTACCCCTACCTCCATGTACACATTACCTCAACTAACCTGTACACCTACCTACATGTACACATGACCTCAACTAACCTGTACACCTACCTACATGTACACATGACCTCAACTAACCTGTACCCCTACCTACATGTACACATTACCTCAACTAACCTGTACCCCTACCTACATGTACACATTACCTCAACTAACCTGTACACCTACCTACATGTACATATTACCTCAACTAACCTGTACCCTTACCTACATGTACACATGACCTCAACTAACCTGTACCCCTACCTACATGTTTACATTACCTCAACTAACCTGTACACCTACCTACATGTACACATTACCTCAACTAACCTGTACCCCTACCTACATGTACACATTACCTCAACTAACCTGTACCCCTACCTACATGTACACATTACCCCAACTAACCTGTACCCCTACCTACATGTACACATTACCCCAACTAACCTGTACCCCTACCTACATGTACACATTACCCCAACTAACCTGTACCCCTACCTACATGTACACATTACCCCAACTAACCTGTACCCCTACCTACATGTACACATTACCCCAACTAACCTGTACCCCTACCTACATGTACACATTACCTCAACTAACCTGTACCCCTACCTACATGCACACATTACCCCAACTAACCTGTACCCTTACCTACATGTACACATTACCTCAACTAACCTGTACCCCTACCTACATGTACACATTACCCCAACTAACCTGTACCCCTACCTACATGTACACATTACCTCAACTAACCTGTACCCCTACCTACATGTACACATTACCCCAACTAACCTGTACCCCTACCTACATGTACACATTACCTCAGCTAACCTGTACCCCTACCTACATATACACATTACCTCAACTAACCTGTACCCCTACCTACATATACACATTACCTCAACTAACCTGTACCCCTACCTACATATACACATTACCTCAGCTAACCTGTACCCCTACCTAAATGTACACATTACCTCAACTAACCTGTACTCTTACCTACATGTACACATTACCTCAACTAACCTGTACCCTTACCTACATGTACACATTACCTCAACTAACCTGTACCCTTACCTACATGTACACATTACCTCAACTAACCTGTACCCTTACCTACATGTACACATTACCTCAACTAACCTGTACCCTTACCTACATGTACACATTACCTCAACTAACCTGTACCCTTACCTACATGTACACATTACCTCAACTAACCTGTAACCCTGCTTATTGACTAGTTACCAGTTCCCCCTGTATATAGCCTCGATATTGTTATTTTACTGTTTAACTTTTTATTTAACTTTTAACTTGAATTAATTTAGTAAATATTTTATTAACTTTATTTATTGAACAGCATTGTTTGTTAAGGTCTTGTAAGTCTACACCTTTTATATTCAGCACATTTGACAAATAAAATTGGATTGTATTTGATAACCTTGCATGCGCTGCAGCTATAGGCCAGTGTAGGCTTGGGGACAGTGGTGAAACATTAACACATGCTGATGTTTAACTCATTATCCTAGCAATCATAATATGGAATTATAGTCACCAACCAGCACAGGCTCAATGACACCATAAGTCACACATCACATGACACACACACTATACTCACACAGTACACACACTGTACATACACCTTGTGACCTCTACATCTCTATAGTATCTGTGGTGGATTGGGTGAGTTACTTACAGCCACAGAATATAGTCTATATTCAATCCATTATCATTGTATTACATCATACTATTAGCTTCAAATCAAAGGAGAAACACAAAACCACAAGGAGCGACTTCTCTACGAGGGCGAAAGCAGTGGTCTATTACCTTTTGGGGGTGTCTTCCTCTTCGCCAACTGGCTCGGGCCTCTCACCGAGGGGCGGACTGTTGCTGTGTGACCCGTTGCCATGGCAGCGCTGGTGGTTGCTCTCGCGGGCGATGTCAGAGGCGTTCTGGATGACCAGGTGGTCGTAGGTGCACAGGCCCTGGTCTTCTGCCCCCTGGAGGAACCTCTGGATACTGCAGTCCTCAGTCGGCTGGGACGACAGTCTATGGCGCACACGCTGCCTGGCCAGCCAGCCACGTATCACTGACAGAGGATAGGGGGAAAGAGAGGGGTTAATAACACACAGACACACACAGGGATGCAAGTTGTTGTACCTTTCTGGCAGATGATGATCTTCCTGTGTAGTTGGTGGCAGCGGTCGTTGAGCTGGTCAGCTTGCCAGTACCTCAGAAATACCTTACTGCTGCTCATCTGAGACAGAGAGAGAGAGGGAGAGAGAGAAAGAGAGAGAGAGAGAGAGAGACACAGAGAGAGAGGGAAAGAGAGCGAGAGAGTGAGAGACAGAGAGAGAGACAGAGAGACAGAGAGTCAGAGAGAGAGACAGAGAGAGAGAGACAGAGAGACAGAGAGAGAGACACAGAGAGAGAGGGAAAGAGAGCGAGAGAGTGAGGGAAAGGGAGAGGGAGAAACAGAGAGGCAGAGGGAAAGAGAGAGACAGATAGAGAGAGAGACAGAGAGAGAGAGAGAGAGAGAGAGAGAGACCGAGAGGGAGAGTGAGCGAGACAGAAACAGAGACAGAGAGGGGGAGAGAGGGAGAGGGAAAGAGGGAGAGAGGGAGAGAGTGAGAGTGAGAGACAGATGTATAAAAAAAACTAAAACATCTAAACAAGAGGAATTAGCAATACAAAATGGTGACATATGGACAACCCATTTTAAAACACTCTACAACATCGGTCAAATTGACACGAACGCAGAACAACGCCAAATTCATGACAAGTTGAATGGATTAGTAAAAGCTATAAAGGACAATCAAAATCCATTGGACTCCCCAATTACTGACCAGGAGCTCTAAAAGAAACGTCAGGCTCTCAAATTTAAAAAAGCATATGGACCTGATTGCATCCTAAATGAGACGCTCAAACTCACGAGTGCAAAATTTCAATTGGCTATATTTAAACTGTTTAATTCGATCCTGATTGTAGGTTATTTCCCTGACATCTGGAATCAAGGACTCATAACCCCAATCTTTAAGGACGCAGACAAATTCGACCCTAACAATTACAGAGGCATTTGTGTGAACAGTAACCTGGGGAAGGTTTTCTGTAGTATTATAAATGTAATAGTTCAAAACTTCCTTAATAAGGACAATGTCTAGAGTAAAAGCTAAATTGGATTTATACCAAAACATCTCACAACTGATCATATTTACACCCTACACACCCTGAAAGATAAACATGTCCACCAAAATAATACCAAAATATACGCTTGCTTTATCGACTTCCAAAAAGCATTTGATTCTATTTGGCATACAGGACTGTTCTACAAAGTTATTGAAAGTGTTGTAGGGGGTAAAACATATGACATAATTAAATCAATGTATACTGGCAATACGTGCAGCATTAACATTGGCAAGAAAATAACATAATTCTTTTACCAGGGGCGGGGCCTTCGTCAGGGTTGTAATCTGAGCCCTGCACTCTTCAATATTTACATCAACGAATTGGCCACTATTCTAGAAAAATCCTCAGCCCCTGGTGTTAGTCTCCACAATTCAGAAGTTAAATGCCTACTCTTCGCAGATGACCTATGCCTGCTGTCACCCACAGCACATGGCCTACAGCAGAGCCTGGACCTGCTAGAGCAATACTGCCAGACCTGGGCCCTGGCAGTAAACCCCAAAAATACTCCAATAATGATTTTCCAGAGAAGATCCAGATCTCGGGGAATTAGACCAAAGTTCTCAATTGGTACAAAATATATAGAGTACTGCACACACTACAATTACTTAGGTTTAAAAATATGCTCAACTGGACACCTTAATGAGGCAGTGAATGAACTGAGAGAAAGCACGCAGTGCAATCTATGCCATTAGAAAGCAAATTCAAATTGAAATACCCAAATTGAAATTTGGCTAAAACTAATTGAATATGTCATTGAACCAATTGCACTTTATGTCAAGGAGGTTGTGGGGCCCACTTGCAAACCAAAATTTCATCAAATGGGAGGGTTCTGTAAGATTATCCTACATGTGCAGAAGAAAACTACAAACAATGGCAGGGCAGAATTAGGCCAATATCCCCCCCCCCCAAAAAAAAAGAGCAATTAAGTTTTGGAAACATCTAAAATACAGTGACCCCCTCTCATATCACTACCAAGCCCTGCAATGCCAAGAGCTGAGCAAAGAAAAGAGTCCCCTCATCCAGCTGGTCCTGGGGCTGAGTTCACAAAACCTGTTCTACTAACACAAAGAAGCCTCAGGACCAGAACATCCAATCAATCAGGATAAACCAAATTACAACACAGTCAAAACAAAACTACATTGCTTATTGGAAAACACAAGCACAAACACAAAGCAAAATGCAGTGCTATCTTGCCCTAAATCGACAGTACACTAAATATTTGACCATGGTTACTGATCAAAACCTTAGAAAAACCTTGACAAGGTACAGGCTCAGTGAGCACAGCCTTGCCATTGAGAAGGGTAGACACAGGAAAACCTGGCTCCCTGTAGATGAAAGGCTGTGCAACCACTGCACAACAGCAGAACCTGAGACGGAGCTGCATTTCCTGACAAAATGTAAAAAATATAAAACAATTAGATAGCGTCATTTCCCCAAATTTGAAACCCTTATTCAAGGTTTCAAAGACCTCTCTGATGAGGATAGGCAACCTGTCCTGTTGGGGGAGGACGCAGAGAGCTGTGGGTTGGCAGCGCACTACATTGCTGCCTGCCATAAGTTGAGGGACAGTGTCTGACAGACCAATCAACCTGCACATGTCCTCTACTGTATACTTATTGTTATTGTTCAATGTATGGTTATTTTGGCCCTTGGTTGTTGTTACTGTCGTCCCGTTGACAATTTTCATTCTCATTTTTTTATATTGTAAATATACAAAATAAGCTTTGGCATTATGTACATTGTTACGTCATGCCAATTAAGCAAATAAAGCAAATTGAATTGAATTGTATATATATATATATATATATATATATATATATATATATATATAGAGAGAGAGAGAGAGAGAGAGAGGGAGAAGGAGAGAGAGAGAGAGAGAGAGAGAGAGAGAGAGGGGGGGGGAGTGAGCGAGAGAGAGAGAGAGAGAGAGAGAGAGAGAGAGAGAGAGAGAGAGAGAGAGGGAGAGAGGGAGAAAGAGAGACAGTAAGAGAGAGACAGAGAGAGAGAGAGATAAAGAGAGAGGGAGAAAGAGAGAGAGTGACAGGTAGAGAGAGACAGAGACAGAGACAGAGAGTCAGAGGGAGAGACAGAGAGAGAGAGAGAGAGAGAGAGAGAGAGAGAGAGAGAGAGAGAGAGAGAGAGAGGGGGATCAGGTTCAGTCAGTTTAAGGCTATAATGAGTTCCCTGTAGTTATACTGAATTGTCCCGGAGCTAACCGAGACTGCCATGGAGCTAACCGAGACTGTCCCGGAGCTAACCGAGACTGTCCCGGAGCTAACCGAGACTGCCGTGGAGCTAACCGAGACTGTCCCGGAGCTAACCGAGACTGTCCCGGAGCTAACCGAGACTGCCGTGGAGCTAACCGATACTGTCCCGGGGCTAACCGGGACTGCCGCAGAGATTTTGTTGGCGGCAGAATGCATCTTAGTAGGATTCTATTGCATTGACATGCACATTGACACGAACAACTCAACTGTACTCTACACAGACCGGTGTTGCATAACCAATCAGAACTGCAGTAGACCTATTTGCAAATAGACCATTGCCATTTATGGATCTGTATGGATCATTATTTCTTTCTCTTTGAGGACCTGAGCCCTAGGACCATGCCTCAGGACTATCTGGCCTGATGACTCCTTGCTGTCCTCAGTCCACCTGGTCGTGCTGCTGCTCCAGTTTCAACTGTTCTGCCTGCGGCAATGGAAACCTGGCCTGTTCACTGGACGTGCTACCTGTCACAGACCTGCTGTTTTCAACTCTCTAGAGACAGCAGGAGCGGTAGAGATACTCTTAATGATCGGCTATGAAAAGCCAACTGACATTTACTCCTGAGGTGTTGACCTGTTGCACCCTCGACAACCACTGTGATTGTTATTATTTGACCCTGCTGGTCATCTGTGAACGTTTGAACATCTTGGCCATGTACTGTTATAATCTCCACCGGGCACAGCCACCCCTCATAGCCTGGTTAGTCTCTTGGTTTCTTCCTAGGTTCTGGCCTTTCTAGGGAGTTTTTCCTAGCCACCGTGCTTCTACACCTGCATTCCTTGCTGTTTGGGGTTTTAGGCTGAGTTTCTGTACAGCACTTTGTGACATCAGCTGATGTAAGAAGGGCTTTATAAATACATTTGATTTGATCTGTGACATTTATTTTGAACTGGACTGTATTCACAGCATTAGCGGTCATGAGTGACTGCACTTGTTTTGAGATCAAAGCCAGAGCTGCATGTAGCCATGTGTTCATATCCTTTTCTAGTTAGTGAGTTATTAACCCAGATATAGATCATTTGTAGTCAGCAAAGGGGAGTGATTGCATCCTACAATAGCACAAAAGTGGGTAGTTACCCTCTTCCTGGGGCGTGATGTAAGGGTTGGCTTGTCCCACCTAGGACAGGTGCACAGGCCATGGGATAGACATGCTCCCACACACCCAGACTATTAACTCCTATATACACCACTTTGCAGAAATGTGTGTGTGGGCCTGGGTGTGTGCGTGACAAAGTGTCTGGGAGGCATTGTGAGAGTGTGTGTGTCTGTGTGTGTGTGTGTGTGTGTGTGTGTGTGTGTGTGTGTGTGTGTGTGTGTGTGAGAGTGAGAGTGAGAGTGAGAGTGAGAGAGAGCGTGCGTGCGAGAAATTCAGACACAACAGTCTAGGAGACAGGGGGTGAAGTGTCATGGCCCGCTCCAGACTGAAGCTTGATGTGTGTGTGTGTGTGTGTGTGTGTGTGTGTGTGTGTGTGTGTGCGTGCGTGCGTGCGTGTGTGTCTGTCTAAGGGGTTGATTTAGCGGCAGCTGTAATAATAATACATTTAATCAGAAGTCCATGGGATTTCAAAATATAGTGGTCTGGGCTCAAAATATTCCTCTTCCTATCTTCTGTACAGACAGACAGACAGGCAGGCAGACAGACAGACTAGGGAAGCAGAGACAGCACCACACACCTGCCATCCTTGGAGTTTGCACTGCTGCAGAACAAAGCAACATTTCTCCTCTGATGAAAGCTTCTTCTTGTCAGCTAGAGTGGTGTCCACTAGGTCTCTGTACCTAAGACATACACAGGACAGAAACCATCAGCACACAGCAAGTATACATCTTATTATATTGGATCAATACATCCATTACATCAAATAAAATCACATTTCATTGGTCACATACACATGGTTATCAGATGTTATTGGCCACATACACATGGTTAGCAGATGTTATTGGTCACATACACATGGTTATCAGATGTTATTGGCCACATACACATGGTTAGCAGATGTTATTGGTCACATACACATGGTTAGCAGATGTTATTGGTCACATACACATGGTTAGCAGATGTTATTGGTCACATACACATGGTTAGCAGATGTTATTGGTCACATACACATGGTTAGCAGATGTTATTGGTCACATACACATGGTTATCAGATGTTATTGGTCACATACACATGGTTATCAGATGTTATTGGCTACATACACATGGTTATCAGATGTTATTGGTCGCATACACATGGTTATCAGATGTTATTGGTCGCATACACATGGTTAGCAGATGTTATTGGCTACATACACATGGTTATCAGATGTTATTGGTCACATACACATGGTTATCAGATGTTATTGGCCACATACACATGGTTATCAGATGTTAGCGAAATTCTTATGCTTCTAGAACCAACAGTGCAGCAGTATCTAACAGGTAATATCTAACAATTCCACAACAATACCTAATATCTAACAAATTCCACAGCAAAAGCTAATATCTAACAAATTCCACAGCAAAAGCAAATATCTAACAAATTTCACAGCAAAAGCAAATATCTAACAAATTTCACAACAAAACCTAATATCTAACAAATTCCACAACAAAAGCTAATATCTAACAAATTCCACAGCAAAAGCTAATATCTAACAAATTCCACAACAAAACCTAATATCTAAGAATTTGCCTAATGGCAACGCTTAATGGTAAGGCTCGGATTGGGGCTGGTGATGGCACAGTCTGACCCTAGATTTGTGTCTCAGGCAGGTTATGAAGACCAGAACCACATATAGAAACTTTTCAGTTCTGGTTGGTTCTCTCGGATGACCCGCCCATTCAGAAACTAGAGGGGGCATAGGTTAATGGGGGTCAAAAGGCGGGCCAGCTCCGCAGCATCTGTTCCTATTGGTGTTTCCAGGGGAAACCACTGCTGTGAGAGGTCAGTTGGAAGAGGGGGAGGGATTGTTTTGGTCGAAGAGGAGAGGGACAGAGTGGTTCAGCTCTATATTGTGTTGTTAGAGACAGCCTTTAATCGTTTGTGTTTGGGTGGAGAGAACACTGGTAAGGGATGTGTGGACAACTTTAACAACATGAATAACATACAGTATATTAACACAGCTTGATTCATGTGGGAGAATTTAAGAGAATAACTTGCGGGTTGAGTAATTTGTGGGGCCTTATGTCATTGGAAAAGCCAATTAAAAGGGTTGACATTCCCATTCTTCAGTTGACCAACAGATGTGCGGTGATCATACTAGCAATAAACAAGTTGTTATGCATTCTTTAGAGTCAGATAGTTACCCATATACACTTATCTCTAAAGTTAGGATGCAGTGAAGGTAGGGTCAGCTCATCCCAGATCTGTGGTTAAGGTTGACTTCTCCCCGGAGTACATTATCCAGGTGGGTGTTGTACACTAGTGTACGCCCTAAGGTCTAATAACACACTCATAGTAGCCTTTATCCAATTACAGTTACAGACTTCTCTGTGTGATCTGAACTTCCTCTGTTTCGTCGCCAGCTGATGTGTGACCCAGAGTGCAGACAGACAGGCTGTCCCTGTGTGATGATGTCACAGAGCGTCCCTGTTAAATGAGGCAAACCTAATGAGCAGATGGTCGGAGACATAAACCACTCGTATTGTCAAAGTGTGTGTGTGAACTGTGTGTGTCTGTGTTAGTGGCGTAAGGTGGTTTAGAGTAGTCTGGAGAAGTCCTGTCCAGACAAAGCTGTACTGTGTTTCTGTGTATGTGTTCATGTGCGTGTGCGTGTGTGTTTGTGTTGGTGTGCATATTTCAGTGTGTGCAAAATATGTTTGAATTAGAGGAGTGGGTTCTCTCTGAACTCTCCCTAACAATCTCTATGTAAGCTAATGTCCAGGCCCACATACAGCACTACGGTGTCCCCCAGGACTCATAAAACACAAAGGACCTCTATGAACACTATCAATGGCCTCCAATTTTACAAGACTGAGGAGGGCCGTGTTGTATGGAGTCAACTAGGTTGAAATCGTACCTTTGATATGAGTTTAAATAGGGGGCAGAGAGGGTCTGGGGGGGCCCCAACTTGACCAGGGGCCCATAAGTTGCCCCCAAACACTGAGTGTCATAAATTAAATAAAAGTAGGATGGTGATGTCTGTACTCTAACCCACTCTATCCCCCTCTAACCCACTCTAACCCTCTCTAACCCTCTCTAACCCACTCTAACCCTCTCTAACCCACTCTAACCCTCTCTAACCCTCTCTAATCCTCTCTAACCATCTCTAACCCACTCTATCCCCCTCTAACCCACTCTAACCCTCTCTAACCCACTCTAACCCTCTCTAACCCACTCTAACCCTCTCTAACCCTCTCTACCACTCTCTAACCCACTCTAACTCACTCTGACCCACTCTTACCCTCTCTAACCCTCTCTAACCCACTCTAACCCTCTCTAACCCACTCTAACCCTCTCTAGCACACTCTAACCCACTCTAATCCTCTCTAATCCACTCTAACCCTCTCTAACCCTCTCTAACCCACTCTAACCCTCTCTAACCCACTCTAACCTACTCTAACCCTATCTATCCCACTCTAACCCTCTCTAACCCACTCTAACCCACTCTAACCCACTCTAACCCTCTCTAACCCACTCTAACCCTCTCTAACCCTCTCTAACCCACTCTAACCCACTTTAACCCTCTCTAACCCACTCTAACCCACTCTAACTCACTCTAACCCTCTCTAACCCACTCTAACTCTCTCTAACCCTCTCTAAAGCCCTAATGGCTCATCACATGACACTTCACAGGATATCAGTGTAGCTTACAGGCTTGCTAACTAGCCAAGGGTTCTTCATCCACAGTGAGTTCCGTTGGAATTTAAAGGTATTGGTCACTGATTACACAAAAGAGACTAAATCCAATAATAGCAACTTTACTTCCACAATCCAATAACTGACTCCTGACCTGAAGGACATCAGAAATCAATAAAAGGGGGCAGGTTTACAAGAGTGCAAAGTTCAAGTGGTATTATCTGACCTTACACAGTGCTGGAATATAAACCTGTCCACAAAAAAACATACTGTATCAGAAATGACAAATAAAAGCAACAATAAAATAGATTAAACCATAAATCAATGCAGCTGAGCAGTCCATACTAATGCAATTGAGATATCTGAAGTCTGCATTGTATTCCACCTCCGCACTTGATTAACCTCCCTCCCTGTATCCATTCATTCATTCTAAACGTCTGTGTGTTGAGACCCGGGGGTGGAGAGAGAGAGAGAGAGAGAGAGAGAGAAGAAGAAGAATGGCACAGGTCAGGGTGAATGGACTTGGAGTATAAACAGTATATACAAAAACAAAAAACAGAAATACCTTATTTACATAACTATTCAGACCCTTTGCTATGAGACTTGAAATTGAGCTCAGATGTATCCTGTTTCCATTGATCATCCTTGAGATGTTTCTGCAACTTGTTTGGAGTTCACCTGTGGTAAATTTAATTGATTGGACATGATTTGTAAAGTCACACACATGTCTATATAAGGTCCCACTGTTGACAGTGCATGTCAGAGCAAAAACCAAGCCTTGAGGTTGAAGGAATTGTCCGTAGAGCTCTGAGACAGAATTGTGTCGAGGCACAGATCTGGGGAAGGGTCCCAAAACATTTCTGCCCCATTGAAGGTCCCCAAGAACACAGTGGCCTCCATAATTATTAAATGGAAGAAGTTTGGAAACACCAAGACTCTTCCTGGAGCTGGCCACACAGCAACCTGAACAATCGGGGGAGAAGGGCCTTTGTCAGGGAGATGATCAAGAACCTGACAGTCACTTTGACAGAGCTCTAGAGTTCCTCTGTGGAGATGGGAGAAACTTCCAGAAGGACAACCATCTCTGCAGCACTCCTCCAATCAGGCCTTTATGGTAGACTGGCCAGGCAGAAGCCACTCATCAGTTAAAAGCACATGACAGCCCACTTGGAGTTTGCCAAAAGACACCTAAAGACTCTCAGACCATGAGAAACAAGATTCTCTGGGTCTGATAAAACCAAGATGGAACTCTCTGGCCTGAATGCCAAGCGTTACGTCTGGAGGAAACCTGGCATCATCCCTACAGTGAAGCATGGTGGTGGCAGCATCATGCTTTGGGGATGTTTTTCAACGTCAGGGACTGGGGGACTTGCCATGATCAAGGGAAAGATGACCAGAGCAAAGTACAGAGAGATCCTTGATGAAAATCTGCTCCAGAGCACTCAGGACCTCAGACTGGGGCAAAGGTTTACCTTCCAAAAGGACAACAACCATAAGCACAAAGCCAAGAAAATGCAGGAGTGGCTTCGGGACAAGTCTCTGAATGTCCTTGAGTGGCCCAGCCAGAGCCCAGACTTGAACCTGATTGAACATTTCTGGAGAGACCTGAAAATAGCTGTGCAGCAACACTCCCCATCCAACATGACAGAGCTTGAAAGGATTTGCAGAGAGGAATGTGAGAAACTCCCCAAATACAGGTGTACCAAACTTGTAGCGTCATACCCAAGAAGACTCAAGGCTGTAATCACTGCCAAAAGGTGCTACAACAAAGTACTGAGTAAATGATCTGAATACTTATCTAAATGGGATATTTCAGTTTTATTTTTAATGCATTTGCAAAAATGTCTATAATCTGTTTTTTTCTTTGTCATTATGGGGTATTGTGTGTAGATTGATGAGGAGAAAAACAATTTAATACATTTTAGAATAAAGATGTAACGTAACAAAATGTGGAAAAAGTCAAGGGATCTTGAATCATTTCTGAATGAACTGTGATCACAACCTCATGGACTCACATCCTTACATCCATCTGCAACGACACAGACACAAAACTTGTTCAAAAAGCAAAGCTCAACAGGAGGAGTCTCCTAGCTGACTCAATTCTGACTTTTCTTGTACAATTACTTGTACATGAGCAGATTGGGTTTCATTAAACATGCCTTGTATAGATTTACACTGCACTCAGAAAGTATTCCCACCCCTTGACTTTTTCCACATTTTGTTGTGTTACAGCCTGAATTTAAAATAGATTCAATTTATGGCAAGCCTAAACAAGTTCAGGAGTAAAAATGTGCTTAACAAGTAACGTAATAAGTTTCATCGACTGACTCTGTGTCCAGTAATAGTGTTAAGGATTAGCCCCTATTTAAGAAAAAAAATCTTTGCCTAAAATGACATACTCAAATCTAACTGCCGGTAGCTCAGGCCCTGAAGCAAGGATATGCATATTCTTAGTACCATTTGAAAGGAAACACTTTGAAGTTTGTGGAAATGTGAAAGGAATGTAGTAGAATATAATACAATAGATCTGGTAAAAGATAATACCAAGAAAAAAACAACCGTTCTTTTGTATTTTTTTTTACCATCATCTTTGAAATGCAAGAGAAAGGCCATAATGTATTATTCCAGCCCAGGTACAATTTAGATTTTGGCCACTAGATGGCAGCAGTGTATGTCTAAAGTTTTAGACTGATCCAATGAACCATTTAATTTCTGTTCAAAATGTTGTATCAAGACTGCCCAAATGTGCCTAATTTGTTTATTAATAACTTTTCATGTTCAAAATTGTGCACTCTCCTTAAATAATAGCATGGAATTCTTTCACTGTAATAGCTAATGTAAATTGGACAGTGCCGTTAGATTAACAAGAATTTAATCTTTCTGATAATATCAGATATGTCTATGTTCTGGTAAATTTTGTGTTACTTACAACCTCATGCTAATCGCATTAGTCTACGTAAGGTCAACCGTCATGCAGAGGGGACCCGCTGATCCCGAAGAAGTTCTTAACATTATTTTTTTAATGACTACCTCATCTGTGAACCACACACATATATGTATGTAAGGTACCTCAGTAGAGCTGTGAATTTCACCCACATTCAACCACAAAGACCAGGGAGTTTTTCCAAAGGCTCGCAAGTAAAGGGAAAGGGGAAGGGAAGGGCACCTATTGGTAGATGGGTAAAAAAGCAAACATTCAATATCCCTATGATCATGGTGAAGTTATTAACTACACTTTGGATGGTGTATCAATACACACAGTCATACAGACATCCTTCCTAACTCAGTTGCCGGAGAGGAAGAAAGACACTCAGGGATTTTACCATGAGGCCAATGGTGACTTTAAAACAGTAACATGGCTGTGATAGGAGAAAACTGATGATGGATCAACAACATTATAGTTACTCCACAAAACTAATCTAATTGACAGAGTGAAAAGAAGGAAGCCTGCGTAGAATAAAAATAATCCAAAACATGCATCCTGTTTCCTAAAGGCACTAAAGTAATACTGCAAGAAATGTGGCAAAGCAAAATAACTTTTTGTCCTGAATACAAAGTGTTTTGTTTGGGGCAAATCCAATACAACACATTATTGAGTACCGTGCTCCATTTGTTCAAGCATAGTGGTGGCTGCATCATGTTATGGGTATGCTTGTAATCGTTAAGGATTTTTTCAGGAAAAAAAATGGAATGTAGCTAAACACAAGCAAAATCCTAGAGGAAAACCGGGTTCAGTCTGCTTTCCACTAGACACGGGGAGATTAATTCACCTTTTAGCAGGACAATAACCTAAATCAAAAGGCCAAATCTACACTGGAGTTGCTTACCAAGAAGACAGTGAATGTTACAGTTACAGTTTTGACTTAAATCTTCATGAAAATCTATGGCAAGACTTGAAAATGGTTGTCTAGCAACGATCAACTGTCACGCCTGCTCCCGCTGTCCCGCTCCGGAGCTTGAAGTAGCCGGTCTACTAACCACCGGTCCTGGCAACCCCCATTACGCGTTCATGTCAACCATCATTATGCACACCTGCATCCCATCTTTATGCACACCTGCTCCTCATCGTTATGCACACCTGAACTTCATCATTCCCATGATTACTTCCCCTTTATTTAGCCCTCAGTAGCCTCAGTCTTCAGGCAGTATTGGTTTTGTTTCCGTTCAGTAAGCTTGTCCTGTTTTGAATATTCTTCATGTTTCTTATTATGAAACTCACCTTCTGCACCTGCTTCCTGACTCCTGGTGTATACATTATATCAATAACCAATTTGACAGAGTTTGATTATATTTGAAAAGAATGATGGGAAAATATTGTACAATCCAGGATGTGGATAGCTACCCAGAAAGACTCACAGCTGTAATCGCTGCTTAAGGTGATTCGAGCATGTATTGACTCAGGTGTGTGAATACTTACGTAAATGAGATATTTCTGAATTGAATTTCCAATACATTTTCAAAAATGTCATAAAACATGTTTTCACTTTGTCATTATTTTTTTATTTTTATTTAACCTTTATTTTACTAGGCAAGTCAGTTAAGAACAAATTCTTATTTTCAATGACGGCCTAGGAACAGTGGGTTAACTGCCTGTTCAGGGGCAGAACGACAGATTTGTACCTTGTCAGCTCGGGGGTTTGAACTTGCAAACTTCCGGTTACTAGTCCAACGCTCTAACCACTAGGCTACCCTGCCGCCCCATTATGAGGTATTATGAGGTATTGTGTGTAGATGGGTGAGAAAAATAATCCATTTAATCCATTTTTAAGTCAGTCTGTTACACAACACAATGTGTCAATGGGTATGAACACATTGTAAACACTTTCCCTGTAAACTGTATCCACTGTGATTAGAGCCACACTAAAAGAATGTAAACCTACATATGTTTTGATTGGGTAACTAGAGATCTTCTTGCTTTTAAACGTATAAATGCTGGAGTGGATGCAATTAAATCTCTATGTAGAGGTCCAGTCTCCTGTATACAGGTAAATGAGTTGAAGACCGGATGGTTTCTGTTTGAAGTGAAACAAGGAAGTGTGCTTTCCCAAACTTTGTTTGCCCTTTTGGTGAATGACTTGGCCCAGCAAATCAAGCACGCTAACCTAGGAGTTAAATTGTATGACACGACCCTGGGGATACGATTGTATGCAGATTATGTTGTCATCCTTGCAGAGAGTGAGTTTGATCGGCAAGGTATGTTGAACACTCTCAATCTCTGGTGTACAAAATGGAGATGATTAACCAAGATAAACCCAGGTAAAACCCAGATTAAGAGTAAACTAAGAAGTATTCATACCTGATCACACAGATTTTTTTTTTTTTTTTTTTTGAATTTTGGAACAATGCCCCTAAACTACACTTGCTCATATGCGAACACCTTCCTAATATTGAGTTGCACCCTCTCAGAACAGGGGCATGGATTCTACAAGGTGTCGAAAGCGTTCCACAGGGATGCTGGCCCATGTTGACTCCAATGCTTCCCACAGTTGTGTCAAGTTGGCTGGATGTTCTTTGGGTGGTGGACCATTCTTGATACACACAGGAAACTGTTGAGCATGAAAAACCCAGCAGTGTTGCAGTTCTTGACTCAAACCGGTGAGCCTGGCACCTACTACCATACCCCGTTCAAAGGCACTTAAATCTTTTTTCTTTCCCATTCACCATCTGAATGGCACAGATACACAATCCTTGTCTCAATTGTCTCAAGGCTTAGAAATCCTTCTTTAGCTTGTCTCCTCCCATTCATCTACACTGATTGAAGTGGATTTAATAAGTGACATCAATAAGGGATCATAGCTTCCACCTGGATTCACCTGGTCAGTCTATTTCATGGAAAGGTGTAAATCATGTTTACCTTAATTACCTTAATTCCTTTTTGATGAATGTATGACCTTTGAGGAGGGTATAAAGACCTATAACAGATTGTGCAGGTAGAGCATTGGGGTCATCTCAAAATCTGTAAAGACTTTGGCTATCGTACATATTCATAGCTCTATAATTCATGTATGTGTCCTATTCTGAACTTCTGAAATCTGGGGTTTGAAAGAATCCTGAACAGCAAACTCTTTCAGAATAGAGCCATACAATGCTTTCTGGGAGTGCATACGTTTTCCCCAAGCTTAGCTATTGAAGGAGACATGGGTTGTAGCCCTGTGAAGTAAGACAGAGGGGTGACATGATGAGGTTATGGAACCGTCTTATCAATATGCCAGAATAACAAAAAAGGTTTTCAACTGGGATAAAACACACAATTACAATTACTCAATGCCACATTTCAGGAAGCTGATCTACAACACATATTTAGAAATATGTTATCAATCTAGAAGTGTTTAGAAACATTATATTCTTATTTACAATAAAGGTGACTCCAAAATAACACATTATTAACCATTTATTTTTATGGTGCACAAATCTGAAACAGACAGACAGACAGATACAGACAGACACTGAAACAGACAGAAAGATAGACAGACACAGAAACAGACACAGAAACAGACAGTCACAGAAACAGACAGACAGAGAAACAGACAGACAGAGAAACAGACAGACAGAGAAACAGACAGACAGAGAAACAGACAGACACAGAAACAGACAGACACAGAAACAGACACAGTCACAGAAACAGAGAGAAACAGAAACAGACAGTCAGAAACAGACAGAAACAGAAAGAAATATAAAGAGACAGACAGAAACAGACAGACAGAAACAGACAGACACAGAAACAAACAGACACAGAAACAGACAGACACACAAAGAAAGATAAACAGACAGACAGAAACAGACAGACAGACAGACAGAAACAGAAAGAATGATAAACAGACAGACACAAAAACAGACAGACACAGAAACAGCATCAGACAGACACAGAAACAGACAGAAACAGAAACAGCATCAGACAAACACAGAAACAGACAGACACAGAAACAGCATCAGACAGACAGAGAAACAGACAGACACAGAAACAGACAAAATCACAGAAACAGAGAGAAACAGAAACAGACAGTCAGAAACAGACAGAAACAGAAAGAAATATAAAGAGACAGACAGAAACAGACAGACAGAAACAGACAGACACAGAAACAAACAGACACAGAAACAGACAGACACACAAAGAAAGATAAACAGACAGACAGAAACAGACAGACAGACAGAAACAGAAAGAATGATAAACAGACAGACACAAAAACAGACAGACACAGAAACAGCATCAGACAGACACAGAAACAGACAGAAACAGAAACAGCATCAGACAAACACAGAAACAGACAGACACAGAAACAGCATCAGACAGACAGAGAAACAGACAGACACAGAAACAGACAGACACAGAAACAGACACAGTCACAGAAACAGAGAGAAACAGAAACAGACAGTCAGAAACAGACAGAAACAGAAAGAAATATAAAGAGACAGACAGAAACAGACAGACAGAAACAGACAGACACAGAAACAAACAGACACACAAAGAAAGATAAACAGACAGACAGAAACAGACAGACAGACAGAAACAGAAAGAATGATAAACAGACAGACACAAAAACAGACAGACACAGAAACAGCATCAGACAGACACAGAAACAGACAGAAACAGAAACAGCATCAGACAAACACAGAAACAGACAGACACAGAAACAGCATCAGACAGACAGAGAAACAGACAGACACAGAAACAGCATCAGACAAACACAGAAACAGACAGACACAGAAACAGCATCAGACAGACAGAGAAACAGACAGACACAGAAACAGACAAAATCACAGAAACAGAGAGAAACAGAAACAGACAGTCAGAAACAGACAGAAACAGAAAGAAATATAAAGAGAGAGACAGAAACAGACAGACAGAAACAGACAGACACAGAAACAAACAGACACAGAAACAGACAGACACACAAAGAAAGATAAACAGACAGACAGAAACAGACAGACAGACAGAAACAGAAAGAATGATAAACAGACAGACACAAAAACAGACAGACACAGAAACAGCATCAGACAGACACAGAAACAGACAGAAACAGAAACAGCATCAGACAAACACAGAAACAGACAGACACAGAAACAGCATCAGACAGACAGAGAAACAGACAGACACAGAAACAGACAGACACAGAAACAGACACAGTCACAGAAACAGAGAGAAACAGAAACAGACAGTCAGAAACAGACAGAAACAGAAAGAAATATAAAGAGACAGACAGAAACAGACAGACAGAAACAGACAGACACAGAAACAAACAGACACAGAAACAGACAGACACACAAAGAAAGATAAACAGACAGACAGAAACAGACAGACAGACAGAAACAGAAAGAATGATAAACAGACAGACACAAAAACAGACAGACACAGAAACAGCATCAGACAGACACAGAAACAGACAGAAACAGAAACAGCATCAGGCAAACACAGAAACAGACAGACACAGAAACAGCATCAGACAGACACAGAAACAGACAGAAACAGCATCAGACAGACACAGAAACAGCATCAGACAGAAACAGAAACAGACAGAAACAGAAACAGCATCAGACAGACACAGAAACAGCATCAGACGGAAACAGAAACAGACAGAAACAGAAACAGCATCAGACAGACACAGAAACAGCATCAGACAGACACAGAAACAGCATCAGACAGACACAGAAACAGCATCAGACAGACACAGAAACAGACAGACACAGAAACAGCATCAGACAGAAACAGAAACAGACAGAAACAAGAAACAGCATCAGACAGACACAGAAACAGACAGACAGAAACAGCATCAGACAGACACAGAAACAGACAGACACAGAAACAGACATACAGAAACAGAAACAGCATCAGACAGAAACAGAAACAGACAGAAACAGAAACAGCATCAGACAGACACAGAAACAGACAGACAGAAACAGCATCAGACAGACACAGAAACAGACAGACAGAAACAGCATCAGACAGACACAGAAACAGACGGACACAGAAACAGCATCAGACAGAAACAGAAACAGACGGACACAGACAGAAACAGAATGACGAATAACATATTACACACAGGTTATTCTGAGCCAAACTCTACAAAGGTAATGCAAATTGGCCTGGCACTCAGACAAGCAGCCAAAGGCTAGTACATTACCATCACAATTAGTCTGACCAACTGCCAACGCACACACCAGACACCAACGCGCAAACACACACACCAGACACCAAACACACACACCAGACACCAAACACACACACCAGACACCAAACACACACACCACACACACACACACACACACACACACACACACACACACACACACACACACACACACACACACACACACACACACACACACACACACACACCTCTCTACCAGGAATAATTCAATTACAACTCTGTCAACAACAGATTAGACTCTCCACTGGGCCTCCATCGAAACAACTATGGTGAAAGAGTAGAGACCGGCTGTATCCAGATCTGTCTATTATCCACCAACCGCAACCATCTGCTTCCTGTCTTTATGTTGTCCCTCACCTCAGATCTGTCTATTATCCACCAACCACAACCATCTGCTTCCTGTCTTTATGTTGTCCCTCACCTCAGATCTGTCTATTATCCACCAACCACAACCATCTGCTTCCTGTCTTTATGTTGTCCCTCACCTCAGATCTGTCTATTATCCACCAACCACAACCATCTGCTTCCTGTCTTTATGTTGTCCCTCACCTCAGATCTGTCTATTATCCACCAACCACAACCATCTGCTTCCTGTCTTTATGTTGTCCCTCACCTCAGCGTGACTGGACTGTTTCAATCTGTTGGTCAAGTCATTTATAACATTAATGAGTTAACAATAAGACACTTAGTTATAAGTAATATGGTACTTAGTTGATCTGGCAGTAATCATTAGCTCATCAGGATTCCACTGTTACTGCTTTAGGAGAAAAACCTGGTTTATCTTCAAAGACTAACATTCCACCATCACACACTAGGAGAAAATGTGTGTGTGGCTGTAATGTCCAGTCTTATTACTTTAGACAGGTAGACAGGGTGTGAAGTGTGTGTTTGTGTATCCCTGCATGCAGGAGAGAGTGAGAGAGAGTGTGTTTGTGTGTGTGTGTGTGCGTGTGAGTGTGAGTGTGTGCGTGTGTGTGTGTGTCCTGGCGGGACCTCTGGGAGCACAATAGTGTTTACTCCGTCAGGGGTAGTGGAAACTTTTGGGAGGTCATGTGACCAATGTGTGTGTCCTCTTTCATTATCTGGTGGAATGTACACGGTAATCCCTTTATCCTCAGAGAGAGAGATGGTGAGAGAGAGAGAGAGAGAGAGAGAGAGAGAGAGAGAGAGATGGTGAGAGAGAGATGGTGAGAGAGAGAGAGAGAGAGAGAGAGAGAGAGAGAGAGAGAGAGAGATGGTGAGAGAGAGAGAGAGAGAGAGAGAGATGGTGAGAGAGAGAGAGTGAGAGAGAGAGAGATGGTGTAGAGAGAGAGAGAGAGAGAGAAAGAGAGAGATGGTGAGAGAGAGAGATGGTGAGAGAGAGAGAGATGGTAAGAGAGAGAGAGAGAGAGAGAGAGGGTGAGAGATGGTGAGAGAGAGAGAGATGGTGAGAGAGAGAGAGAGATGGTGAGAGAGAGAGAGAGAGAGAGAGAGAGAGATGGTGTAGAGAGAGAGAGAGAGAGAGAAAGAGAGAGATGGTGAGAGAGAGAGAGATGGTGAGAGAGAGAGAGAGATGGTGAGAGAGAGAGAGAGATGGTGAGAGAGAGAGAGAGAGAGAGAGAGAGATGGTGAGAGAGATGAGAGAGAGAGAGAGAGATGGTGAGAGAGAGAGATGGTGAGAGAGAGAGAGAGAGAGAGAGAGAGAGAGAGAGAGAGAGATGGTGTAGAGAGAGAGAGAGAGAGAGAGATGGTGAGAGAGAGGTGGTGAGAGAGAGAGAGGTGGTGAGAGAGAGAGGGAGATGGTGAGAGAGAGAGAGAGATAGATGGTGAGAGGGAGAGAGAGAGAAAGGTGGTGAGAGAGAGAGAGAGAGATGTCTGCTCCAGCCCAGGTCAACCTACCAGCCTCTCAGTCTGCTCCAGCCCAGGTCAACCTACCAGCCTCCCAGTCTGCTCCAGCCCAGGTCAACCTACCAGCCTCCCAGTCTGCTCCAGCCCAGGTCAACCTACCAGCCTCCCAGTCTGCTCCAGCCCAGGTCAACCTACCAGCCTCCCAGTCTGCTCCAGCCCAGGTCAACCTACCAGCCTCCCAGTCTGCTCCAGCCCAGGTCAGAATACCAGCCTCCCAGTCTGCTCCAGCCCAGGTCAACCTACCAGCCTCCCAGTCTGCTCCAGCCCAGGTCAGAATACCAGCCTCCCAGTCTGCTCCACCCAGACAATCACCCACAACTGCAATCCTAATTGATTCAAATGGGAAGTTCTTAGTCCAGGAAAGATTATTCCCTAGACACCAGGTGTATAAATTCTGGTGTCCTACAACTGAGAGTGCAATGCAGCTACTCAGTCAGACCAGGATTGACACCCCTGACAACATCATCATCCACACTGGCACAAACGACCTTCATGCCAAAGGTGAAAATGTATCTGGGGCAGTGAGAAGAGTGGCAGAACGGGCACAGGCTATGTTCCCAACAACCAATATAGTTGTGTCCACCCTCCTACCAAGAAAAGACTTCCCAGGAAAGTTGATCGACAAAATAAATCAACAGATCACTGTGGACTGTGCCTCACTGCTCAACGTCAGAACGGCTCACCACCCCACTCTGACATGTCAACACTTATATGATAATATACATCTTGATCAGGACAGTATCAGAACCTTTGCCAAGGACCTAAAAGATGCAACACTTGGCAGGGACCCACACACCCATCACCCCAGCAACAAAGGTCCCCCGCCCCACCTTCTGAAACAACAGTACCTCCACCATCCCGAGGAGAAAAGAGCCAGACATGGCTTATTACAGCACAGCTCTACTAGACCAGGCCCAACACAGCACATATTTACCAGACCAGACCCGCCTCAGGACAGCACAACTAGACCCGTCCCATCACAACACAGCTCTACTAGACCCGGCCCATCACAACACAGCTCTACTAGACCCAGCACATCACAACACAGCTCTACTAGACCTGGCCCATCACAACACAGCTCTACTAGACCCGGCCCATCACAACACAGCTCTACTAGACCCAGCACATCACAACACAGCTCTACTAGACCTGGCCCATCACAACACAGCTCTACTAGACCCGGCCCATCACAACACAGCTCTACTAGACCCGGCCCATCACAACACAGCTCTACTAGCTCTATATATATATTTTTTTTTTCCGATGTACTTTACTCAAACCAGTGAATATCACTTAATATAAATGAGAGCATTAACTATCAGCTCTTGGAATATTCAGGGCCTATACTCTTCACATTTTGGTTATAAAACAACAAATCCAGAATTGATTAAAAACATCAAGGGACAGGACATCATAATCCTACTGGAAACATGGTGTCGTGGAGACATAGATACTCAGTGTCCCTCAGGCTATAGAGAAAGTCAAGGGACAGGACATCATCATCCTACTGGAAACATGGTGTCGTGGAGACATAGATACTCAGTGTCCCTCAGGCTATAGAGAAAGTCAAGGGACAGGACATCCTAACCCTACTGGAAACATGGTGTCGTGGAGACATAGATACTCAGTGTCCCTCAGGCTATAGAGAAAGTTAAGGGACAGGACATCCTAACCCTACTGGAAACATGGTGTCGTGGAGACATAGATACTCAGTGTCCCTCAGGCTATAGAGAAAGTCAAGGGACAGGACATCCTAACCCTACTGGAAACATGGTGTCGTGGAGACATAGATACTCAGTGTCCCTCAGGCTATAGAGAAAGTTAAGGGACAGGACATCCTAACCCTACTGGAAACATGGTGTCGTGGAGACATAGATACTCAGTGTCCCTCAGGCTATAGAGAAAGTTAAGGGACAGGACATCCTAACCCTACTGGAAACATGGTGTCGTGGAGACATAGATACTCAGTGTCCCTCAGGCTATAGAGAAAGTTTACTACCATCAATCAAACATAAAAATGTTAAACGGGGCCGAGACTCAGGTGGAATCATCATTTGGCATAAGCAGGACTTAGCACTGAATGAAATGAAAAAAGGTACCACTCACATTTGGCTAAAACTTAACAAAGGTACAATCTATTGTGACAATGATGTATACATATGTGCAGCTTATGCTCCTCCTTCAGATTCATCATATTATGATGATCAGTTTTTTGACAATCTCCAGACAGAAATCATTACATTTCAGGCAGAGGGTAAAGTGCTTCTTTGTGGAGATTTCAATGCAAGAACAGGTTCTGAGCCTGACTACACTGATGCGGGAGGTAACCACCACATATTTGGACACCCCTCCTTATACAGTAGCCCTATTATAAATAATAGAAACAGTCCTGACCAAATACTGAACAAAAATGGAAAAGAGTTAGTACATCTCTGTCGAGCCTTAGGCCTGTACATGCTTAATGGTAGAATCAGAGGGGACTCTTTAGGTCAGTTTACTTACTGCTCAGCTCTTGGGACAAGTGTAGTCTATTATGCCATCACTGACATTGACCCCTCCTCCATTAGTGCATTCACTGTCAGACCACAGACACCATTGTCAGATCACAGTCAGATCAACGTGTTTCTGAAGAAATTAACCGGCAATATTCATTCAAAAAAACAGCCCAATAAACTTTACAACATAAACCAATCATACAGATGGGCTCCAAACAGTGCAGAGAGATTCATTGAAACATTGAACTCAAATGAAATTATGAACACTATACAGTTTTTCAATAACTCACAGTACCAAAACAATAAAGATGGTGTCAATTCAGCTACCCAAAACATCAACTGCATATTCCAAAAAGCAGCATCGAAAGCAAATTTGAGAAAACCAAAGCAATGCAACATCAGAAGCAAAAATCAAAATGTTTCTGACAAATGGTTTGATAATGAATGTAAAACAATTAGAAAACACCTAAGACAAATGTCAAACAAAAAACATAAGCAGCAAAACAACCCAGAGCTACGATATGAATACTTTGAAACTCTGAAATAGTATAAACAAACACTGAAATGCAAGAAATTGAATTATACCAACAAGACAATTGATGAAATTGAAAACGCAATTGACCAAAATCAGTTCTGGGACATGTGGAACAATTTAAGCACAACAAAGCCACAAGAATTAGCCATACAAGATGTAGGAATTTGGAAAACTTATTTTGATAATCTATACAAAAACATCCCACAAAAAGACTTACAACAGAACCAATTAGAAATTAAAGAAAAATTGAACACCCTTGAATCAGTCATTAAAAACAACCAAAATCCATTAGATTACCCAATAACCCAACAAGAACTAAATGAAAAGCTAAAATCTATTAAATCAAAAAAGGCTTGTGGTGTAGACAACATCAGAAATGAAATGCTGAAAAACAGCACACCTGAGTTGCAAAATGCTATGCTTAAATTGTTCAACATGGTTTTAACTTCTGGCTGCTTCCCTGATGTCTGGAACCAGGGGCTCATCTCCCCTATCCACAAAAGTGGAGACAAATCAGACCCCAATAATTACAGGGGAATTTGCGTCAACAGTAACTTGGGAAAGATTTTCTGTAGCATTTTGAATTCAAGAATTCAAACCTTTCTTCAAGAAGAAAATGTAATAAGTAAATGTCAAATTGGCTTTCTTCCTAACCATCGCACTACTGACCATATATACACCTTACACACACTAATTAATAAACACGTCCACCAAAAAAAAGAGGGCAAAATCTTTGCTTGCTTTATTGACTTTAAAAAAGCATTTGATTCGATTTGGCACGAAGGGCTATTCTACAAAATTCTACAAAGTGGGCTTGGTGGTAAGGTATATGACTTAATAAAATGTATGTACACAGAAAACAAATGTGCAATAAAAATCTAAAACCAAAGAACAGAATTATTTTCACAATGTCGAGGTGTGAGACAAGGCTGCAATTTGAGTCCAAATCTTTTCAACATTTATATAAATGAATTAGCAGACATGTTGGACCAATCTCCAGCCCCAGGACTCACACTATTTGACACAGAGGTGAAATACATGCTATATGCTGATGACTTGGTACTTCTATCACCAACCAAAGAAGGTCTTCAACAAAACATTAATATTCTGGAGCAATATTGCCATAATTGGGCCCTGGCAGTAAATTTCCAAAAAACTAAAATCATGATTTTCCAAAAAAAACAGAGATGTCAGAAACACAAATGTAAATTCACCCTGAACAACACCTTAATTGAACACACAAAAAATTACACCTACCTTGGTCTGACCATATCTGCATCGGGAAACTTTAATATGGCAGTGAATGCACTCAAAGAAAAAGCCCGCAGAGCAATGTATGCAATAAAAATGAAATTATTCAAAATCAACATCCCAATTAAAATTTGGACTAAAATATTTGACAGTGTAATCCTACCAATAGCCCTTTATGGAAGTGAAGTTTGGGGGCCACTCAATAAACTGGATTTTAAAATGTGGGACAAACATCCAATTGAAGCCCTACATGCAGAATTCTGTCGGAAAATCCTACAAGTCCAGAGAAATACACCAACTAATGCATGTAGGGCAGAATTGGGCCGTTTTCCAGTAATAATGAAGATACAGAAAAGATCATTAAAATTTTGGCTACATCTAAATTCAAGTCCAAATTCAAGTCTGCAATTTAAAGCACTTCAAACCCAAGAGCTGAGCCCAGAAACGAGCCCTCTCAGTCAGCTGGTGTTGGACCTCACCAACCAGGCTGACACCAGCACTGCTTCAAAAGAAAGAATTCCAATAAGCAAAATCATGAACCAATCAAAGGAATCATATTTACAATACTGGAAAAACGAAACAAAATCCCAAAGCCGACTAAATTGCTATCTGACCCTAAACAGAGAATATGAATTGGCTGATTATCTCTACTCTGTCAGAGATACGAAGCAGAGACAGATCCTTACCAAGTACAGGCTGAGTGACCACCGATTGGCAATAGAAACCGGCAGACATAAAAAGACATGGCTACCCAAAGAGGAGCGTGTATGTGGTCACTGCATGACAGGGGAGGTAGAGACAGAGATGCACTTTCTCCTTTACTGTGATAAATATTCCTCACAAAGAGATTAATTTTTCACAGAAATGACTACATATATTCCACATTTTTACAAATTGAACCCAGAGGAAAAACTAAGAATACTCATGGGCGAAGGAGCAATGGCTCCCTCTTGCAGCCAAATATGTATTTTCCTGCCATAGCCTGAGGGACACTGAATAATAACATCTGCATAGTAAACAGTAAATTACTTATTATTACTATTATTGTTATGACTATAATTATTAATGTTTATCATTCCAAATATGGGTGGTAATGGTAGTGATAACAGTTTAGTGATGGTAGTAGTAGTCGTAGTAATGATGATTGTAGTTGTAGTACTGATATAAAGAAGAAGATGACCGTTATTTAGTTATAAGTTAGTTATAGTTTCATTTTCCATAATTTGATTTTATATTTATTACATTTCTACTATTGACTGTTACCATTTTATTGTTATTATTTTTGTATTTAATTTTGTATTATTATTTACTACCATTTTATATTATTATTTGCTATCATTTATAATTTTGTTACAATGTATATTGTATACATTGTTGCTTTGGCAATATTGACACAATGTTTTTCATGCCAATAAAGCAGCTTGAATTTGAATTTGAGAGAGATGGTGTGAGAGAGAGAGAGAGAGAGAGAGAGAGAGAGAGAGAGAGAGAGAGAGAGAGAGGGAGAGATAGAGATAGAGATGAGAGGGAGGGAGAGATAGAGAGAGAGCGAGAGAGAGAGAGAGAGAGGGAGGGAGAGATAGAGATAGAGAGAGAGAGAGAGAGAGAGAGAGAGAGGGGGAGAGAGAGATAGAGATAGATATGGGTATGTACATAGTCAACGGTAGGCTTCGAGGGGACTCCTATGGTAGGTACACCTATAGCTCATCTCTTGGCAGTAGTACTGTAGACTACTTTATCACTGACCTCAACCCAGAATCTCTCAGAGCGTTCACAGTCAGCCCACTGACACCCCTATCAGACCACAGCAAAATCACAGTCTACTTAAACAGAGCAATACTCAATCATGAGGCATCAAAGCCAAAGGAACTGAGTAACATTAAGAAATGCTATAGATGGAAGGAATGCAGTTTGGAAACCTACCAAAAAACAATTAGGCAACAACAAATTCAATTTCCTGGGTAAAACGTTCCACTGTAATAGTGAAGGTGTAAACCTGGCAGTAGAAAATCTTAACAGTATATTTGACCTCTCAGCTTCCCTATCAAATCTAAAAATCTCAAATAGAAAACCGAAGAAAATTAACAATAATGACAAATGGTTTGATGAAGAATGCAAAAATCTAAGAAAGAAATTGAGAAACCTGTCCAACCAAAAACATAGAGACCCGGAAAACCTGAGTCTACGCCTTCACTATGGTGAATCACTAAAACAATACAGAAATACACTACGGAAAAAGAAGGAACAGCATGTCAGAAATCAGCTCAATGCAATTGAAGAATCCATAGACTCTAACCACTTCTGGGAAAATTGGAAAACACTAAACAAACAACAACACGAAGAATTATCTATCCAAAATGGAGATGTATGGGTAAACCACTTCTCCAATCTTTTGGTTCTATAACAAAGAACAAAGAGCAAAAACATATACATGATCAAATACAGATCTTAGAATCAACTATTAAAGACTACCAAACCCACTGGATTCTCCAATTACATTGAATGAGTTACAGGACAAAATAAAAACCCTTCAACCCAAAAAGGCCTGTGGTGTCGATGGTATCCTCAATGAAATGATCAAATATACAGACAACAAATTCCAATTGGCTATACTAAAACTCTTTAACATCATACTTAGCTCTGGCATCTTCCCCAATATTTGGAACCAAGGACTGATCACCCCAATCCACAAAAGTGGAGACAAATTTGAC